>NC_053491.1:95605181-95905181 GCF_905171775.1 Rana temporaria | reverse complement strand
GGCTGCAGGGGATCTATTTTACTGCTTTTCTTGATATCATTACCAAATTCCATACAAATTACTTAGCACCACAAATATATACTTGGTTCTAGATTGTCTAAAAGGGGCGGTACTGGGAGGTGGGTAGAAGGCGGAGAAAAGGGGAGACCCGGAAAGGGGGAGTTCCTGCACCTATTGTCTGAGAATAAAAGCACTGGTTGCATTTATTCCACTATTTTAAAAGGTGTGAATGAAAACTTCATGTAGGGTATTGAGGCATATACCCGGTCATTTTAAGCTAGTGCATTGTTGGTTCACTTACCTTTTCCTTCGATTTCCCTTCTAAGGGCCATATTCTGGCTAAATGTAGGCGGGCGGGGCGTAAGCCTTTTACACTCCGCCGCCCCAACCTACAGGAGCAAGTGCTGTATTCCCCAAACACTTGCTCCGTAGTTTGGGGCGGCGGAGTGTAAATGGCCCGGCGTAGCCACGCGTATCTCCAAGGGGGCGGCTTCTATTTAAATTAACCGCGCCCCCGATTCTAACGAACTGCGCATGCGCCGTACTTAAAATAGCCCAGTGGGCATGCTCCAGTTCTCGGCATAAAACGTCAATGACGCCGACGTGTGCGTCATTGACGTAAAGTCGTATTCAAGAACGACTTAGGGAAACGACGTAGCCGACGGAAAAACACAAAGCGGACCCGACGCCATACTTAACATGGCCTACGTGGGACTTGCGTAAACTTACCCCTCATATAGCAGGGGTAAGTTTACGCTTACGCAAACGACGTTAGTGACGGTTACGCAACGCGAATTCGTTCGGGAATCGGCGTATCAGGCTCATTTGCATAAACAAATGAGACCTGAACGTAAACGCCATCTAGCGGCGGGCGGAGTAATTACATTTAAGATCCGACAGTATAAGTGACTTACACATGGCGGATCTTAAGTGTATCTATGCGAAAATGATTCTAGGAATCAGTCGCATAGATAAACGGGCCAAAAAAGAGAGATACGATGGAGTATCCTGAGATGCTCCATCGTATCCTTACTCAGAATATGGCCCTAAATGTTTTTTTTTCTTTGTCTGAATTTCTCACTTCCTGTTTCTCCTCGGGAAGCTTGCCCCGATTATCTGCCCCTGCTAAACCAGACAACCTGATGTCGCAAGCCAAGATTCGATCCATGTGTGGACAGGCTGGTTGTACTGAAGTTGATCCATCAATTGACTTCACTACAAGCAACTTGTCAGAGTGTTGTCATGTTCTTACTGCCGGCGGCTATAGCCATAAGCAATAATCTCTGTGTTCGTACGGTTGGGAAGGCTCCAAGTGCACTAAGCCCTCAGACAAATCTTTTTCCATGTGAAGGAGCGCCTCCACTTTCCAAAGTGGGGGATATCTGTTAGACTTTGTAGAGACTTGGACAGCAATGTGTTTTCCAGAGGGTTCAAGCTAGAGTTTCACTCTTAGCCCCCTCCTCAGTTAATCACTTTCAACCTACCTGTTTTGCCGCACAAATTAGCATTTCCAGGCAGCCTTAAAGGGTCACTAAAGGAATTTAGTAATTCTAAATAGCTTCCTTTACCTAACAGCAGTCCTGGTTTCATGTCCTCATTGTTCGTTTTTGCTTTGATGTTGCTGTAATTCCTCTCTGTTCTGGACACTTCCTGGTTGTCTGTTTCCTGATCACCACAGTACTGGGAGATTTCTCACTGTGGTGACTAATCAAGGAGGTGTGCTTACTGTGTGTCTAAAACCCCTCAGCACCAATCCAGTTTCGTTTTACAAACTATCACTGCCCTCTGTTGGCTCTCTGGCTCTGTACATCAGAGAACCAGGAAACAACAGCAAAAACAAAACTAAACTGTAGGTACATTATATGATTGTTTTTTATCTATTTTTAATCATTTTTAAAAGGAATCAGTTAACTATTATGTCTCTATACCCTGTAAACAGTCATTTCAGCGAACATAGTTCCATTGCTCTAGTTCCTGGGGAAGAATGATTTCATGGCTTTTACACTAAACTGTTCACAGTTCCCAAAATGAAAAGGGGGAGGCCGTCCCCTTTTACATAGTTTACATAGTAGGTGAGGTTGAAAAAAAACACAAGTCCAAGTCCAACCTGTGATTATATGTCAGTATTACATTATATGTTAGTATTACATTGTATATCCCTGTATGCTGCGGTCGTTCAGGTGCTTATCTAATCGCTTTTAAAACTATCGATGCCCCCCACTGAAACCACCGCCTGTGGATGGGAATTCCACATCCTTGTCGCTCTTACAGTAAAGAACCCTCTATGCAGTTTAAGGTTAAACCTCTTTCTCTTCCGTTCATGGACGGACACAGCAGCCTTTGACTGTAGGGTTATATCCGCTTCCTTCCAGGAGAGTTAGGCAGAAATACAGCACTTAAAGCGGGGGTTCACCCTAAAACATCTATATACCTTTACTTCCAGCATACTGCTGACATCAACCGTATGCTGGATTTTTTTTTCGCTTTACTTACTTTTCTTTTCGTTCTTTTCACCCGGCTTCCGGGTTCTCGCTCCCCCAGGGAGTAGACGTTCCTAAGACGAGACCTAGATGATTGACGTGCGGGTAAAGCGCGTCACGCCTTCCGAAAATATCCAAGATGGGACTCGGCACATTACGGCGCCTGCGCAGTCAGCTCTACATGGCAGGCGCAGGCGCCGTATAGCGCCGTAAAGAGCCGAGTCCCAGACGGATATTTTCGGAAGGCGATGACGCGCTTTATCCACACGTCAATCGTCTCCTGGGAGGATCAACACTCACTCCCAGGAGACATTGCACAGAGCTCCCAGTCGGGGAAAAGGAGCGAGACGCCCACTCCCCGCAAGGAAAAAGACCCGGAAGTGAGGCTGAAGACAGGTAAGTGTCCAGATTTTAAAAAAAAAGACAACACTACAAGCCTTTTATTAAGGCTGCAGATGGCATAGATAAAAAGTTAGTTTTGAGGGTGAACCTCCGCTTTAAAGTGTTAACAACCTTTCTTTAGTGCAGCTCCTCCCAGGGGGCATGGTTCCCCGGGTATAACCCACACCCTGCTCTAGCAGCCACAGTTTTTTTTCTGCCTAACGACAGGAGAGGACAGGCACTCTAGAGTCCTGTACTCTGGAGGTTTTTTCTTTTCTTTTTTTTCGCTTTTTATTATTTTGTTCCTGCATTTTTGGATCCTGAGATTCTTCTATCAACTGCCGACTGGGTGACAGGCTGGGTCTTGACTCTTGTAGTCCCCCCATGTTCGGCCAGCGAGCGTGTGCCGGCCCTCAGCTCAGCTCTGGGTCGTCCACGACAGGCCCCTTTTGCTCCAGGGGCGGCCGGGAACATCTTGTTCTAGGGCACACATATGACCGGTCTTCATGGCTTTGTCACAGTGTGTCTGGCCGACAGCCATGCCGTTTTATGCGGACGTTGGTTCTGTCTGGGATACCTCCAGCCGGTGGTCGCAGGACGGGTAAGTAGTGGCCCCTTGCTCAGGTGAGGTGGTATGGCTGGAATTTTCCCCTGGGAGGTCGACTGAGGGTTTGCCCTGCTTTCCTTTCTCCCTTAATTCCTCTCCCTCCTTTCCCATTGGGGTAGCGGCTGTGAGGGGGGCTTCTGGGGTCTCTTTATTACGCCAGGGCCTGTGTGTATGCGGGGGCTGTGTTTGTTCACTGGTCTTTTGTGTGCTGCGCTTACTCTGTGCTGCGCTGAGGTGCTGTGTCATTCTGGGTGTTTTTACATTTTCTTGTGGTCCTATGCTGTTTTTTTCACATACGGCGGCCATCTTGGATTTTGTTTGGCCTCGTGCGGCCGTTTTAGCGCTGAAAAAAGACCGCAAATCTGCCTGAGGAGACAGACGCAGCGCAGCTGGCTTCTCAGCACACCTCAGACTTGTCTCAGCTCGCGCTGCACCGGGTGGGGTGGTGAGTTCCCGGGGGGCCCCCATACTCTGTTGTAACGGCCAGGAGGTGACCAGTGGGTGTTTTCTGCTTTGCAGTGAGGGTGACACAGCGGTGGGGCATTATGGAGCCTGAACCAGGTACTTCTTCCCCAGCAATGCCTGAGTTAACCCTTGCTGCCCCTCCCCCTGCCACATCTGTTGAGGCAATGTCGGCTGTCCAGGAGTCTTTTCTCGCCAGGTTTGAAGCAGCTAGTGCCCAGAAGGGGGGTAAAAAGCACCCCTCCCTGAGCCTGCTTCTGGGGATGTCTCTGACGCAGAATCGGACCCTGCTATTGCTGCCTCTGGTTCTGTAGTGTCAGAGGATGCGGGCTTAACCTACGCGGACAGTGAGGATGACTCTGCTTCAGGGTCAGTTGCTGACAAGGAATTTTTTTTGGAGCTCTTATTTCTGCGGTGCGTGATACTCTAAAACTTGAGGATGTGGCGGAGGCACCTGATGTGCCAGTCCCTTTTGGGTTCCGCAAATCGCCACGCACTGCAAAAGTGTTTCCTTGTGTTCCTTATTTGAACAATATGTTGTACAAGGAATGAGATACGCCGTAAAAGGTTTTTGCCGTTCCAAAAAACTTTGCAACCCGTTATCCCTTTGAGGAGGACTTTTTAAAAAAGTGGGTCTCTCCTCCGTCTGTGGACCCTCCCGTGTCCAGATTAAGCAAGGCCACCACATTGCCTGTGGAAGGGGGCTCCTGCATTTAAGGACCCTGCTGATAGGAAAGTGGAGGCTGTGGCCCGCTCCCTATTCACTGTAGTGGGTTCGGCGGTGAGGCCGGTTCTGGCCGGGACTCTGGTGTCACAGACTCTGACTGAAAGGGCGAAGCTCCTGCTGCAGGAGCTGGAGGAACGGGATGCTTCCGAGACCTGTAAGGACCTGACTGAACAATTGGTTCAGGGTCTGAAGTTCGTCTGTGAGTCGGTCCTGGATACGCTCCCCTTGCTTTCCAGGGCTTCCGCCTATGCGGTGGTATTGCGCCGCCTTGTGTGGCTGAAATGCTGGTCTGTGGACCAGTCCTCTATAAAGGCCTTAGTGGATTTGCCCTTTAATCATCATTAAGGATGCCACTGGTGGTAAGAGCACACTGCTCCCACAGTCTGGGAAGGGTAAGGAGCCTCGCTGCAAGCAAAGACCCTCCTTTACTATCCCAAAGCGTTTTTTTCGTGCGCCCAGCGTGGCGGGAAAAGGTCTGCAAGGTGCTAAGGCCCCCGCTGCGGGGCAGAAGCACACCTGGTACCGCAAGGCCAACAAGCCTGCGGACAAACCTGTTCCGCATGAAGGTCTGCCCCTGCCCGGGTCTCGGGTGGGGGGCCGGCTTCGCGAATTCGCGGCTCGGTGGAGGTCTCTTCTCTCTGACCGTTGGGTTTGCGAAGTGGTTGCCTCGGGGTACAAGTTAGAGTTTCTCTCTTGTCCACCAAACAGATTTTTTCCTTCCAACCTCCAGCTTCCTCCGGTTCGCCGGCAGGCCCTGTCAGGGGCTGTCCGAGATCTACTGGACAGGGGGGTGATTGTACCAGTTCCCTCATTGGAACGGTTTCAGGGGTTTTACTCCAATCTGTTTGTGGTCCCCAAGAAGGACCGCGGGTTTTCACCAAGGTGCTCGCCCCGATACTAGCCCTGCTGAGACAGCGAGGGATGGCTATCATGGGATATCTGGACGACCTTCTCCTGCAAGCTTCCTCAGGCTCAGAATTAGAAGAGGACTTGTCTATCACGTGTCAGACTCTCCAAGAGTTCAGCTGACTTCTGAATATCCAGAAGTCAGTGTTGGTTCCCTCCCAGAGACTGGAATACTTGGGACTAGTCCTGGACTCCGCGGAGGCGAGAGTGTTCCTCCCGACGGAGAAACTGAAGACCCTGCAATCTGCAGTGAAGCAGTTGTCGACCCAGAAGTGGTCGTCTCTTCGTTTCTGCATGAGAGTTCTGGGTCTGATGGTGGCCTCTTTCGAGGCGATCCTGTATGCCCAATTCCACACCAGGGAACTACAGAAGGAGATTCTGTCACGTTGGGACAAGCTCCCGTCTTCTCTGGATTACCAGATTCAGTTAAGCCATCTGGTCAAGTCTTCCCTGGTGTGGTGGCTGACGTCTCCGGTGCTTTGGACCAGGAAGTCTTTTCTGCCATGCCGCTGGACAGTGGTCACGACGAATGCCAGCCTCTCCGGCTGGGGGGGTGTTTGGGGCACCCAGTCAGCCCAGGGGCGCTGGACTCAGGAGGAGTCCCGCCTACCGATATTCTGGAGCTCCGAGCAATCAAGCTGTGCCTTTCCAGGTGGTCCCTGAAGCTGCAGGGCCGACCGGTCAGGATCCAGTCCGACAACGCCACGGCCTTGGCGTACGTCAATCTTCAGGGAGGCACAAGGAGCTCAGCTGCAGCGACGGAGGTCGCGCACCTCCTTCGGTGGGCCGAAAGGTCCGTTACGGCTCTATCGGCCGTGTACATTCGGGGGAGTTCAGAATTGGCAAGCCGACTTGTGTTTCAGGGTCTGTGCCAAAAATGGGGCACGCCAGACGTGGACCTTCTAGTGTCCCGCCTCAACCAGAAAGTGCCACGGTTCGTGACCAGGTCGAGAGACCCGTGGGCGGACGCGTCAGACGCGTTGGTGGCTCCTTGGGGTCACTATCGCCTAATTTACGTCTCCCCCCCCCCCCTGCATCTTCTTCCTCGCCTGCTGCACAGAGTGGAAGCCGAAGGGATTCCAACAATCCTGATCGCCCCAGATTGGCCGCGCTGCTCCTGGTACGCGGACCTGGTGTGTCTGGTGGCAGACGTCCCCTGGCGTCTACCCCTGAGAGAAGATCTCCTGTCGCAGGGTCCGATCTTCCATCCTGCTTTACAGTCGCTGGCTTTAACGGCGTGGCTGTTGAGCGCCAGGTACTGAAGGACCGGGGCCTGTCGGGCTCGGTGATCTCTACCATGCTACGTGCACGGAAGTCTACTTCACGAAAGATTTAACATCGTACGTGGAAAGCCTACATCTCTGTGTGAGAAGATGAAGTGGCACCCTCGTACATACGTGGTGTCCCGGATTCTGCTGTTCTTACAGCGGGGAGTGGATCAGGCTCTCGCCTTGAGCACGGTCGAGAGCCAGATATCTGCTCTGGCTGTATTACTTTCAGCGTCCCTTGGCAGCGCACTCCTTGATACGCACGTTTGTGCAGGGGGTCTGGCATGTGGCCCCTCCGGTGCGCCCTCCACTGCCCCCATGGGACTTGAATTTGGTCCTCTCTGTGCTTCAACAAGCTCCCTTTGAGGACATTCGGAAGATCCCTTTGTTGACTCTGTCACAAAAGGTGGTTTTTCTGGTAGCTATTACCTCAATCAGACGGGTGTCTGAACTGGCGGCCTTGTCCTGCAAGGCCCCCTACTTGGTCATCCATCAGGATAAGGTGGTACTGCGTCCGCAGCCCTCTTTTCTTCCTAAGGTCATTTCGGCCTTTCACATTAATGAGGACATTGTTCTTCCATCTTTATGTCCTCAGCCGAAGAGTATACTTATCTGCGACTGTTCCGTTCCGGAAGTCGGACTCACTGTTTGTGTCGGTGACTGGTCCCAGAAAGGGCCTGGCAGTCTAGTCGGCCACCATTTCCAGGTGGATCCGACAGGTTGTGCTTCAGGCCTATGCCCTGAAGGGGCGGGCGCCTCCTTTTCGGGTCACGGCGCATTCGACCAGGGCGATCGGTGCCTCTTGGGCTGTCCGACATCAAGCCTCTGTGTTGCAGGTGTGTAAGGCAGTGACCTGGTCGTCGGTCCACACTTTTTCAAAGTTTTACAAGGTGGATGTGAGTGCATCTTCTGATGACTCCTTCGGCCGCAGGGTGTTACAGGCGGCAGTTTAAGGTTGGAGTTCCTCCGTTGAGTAACTCCGGGTTTTGTTTGGGGTGAAGCTTGGTTTGCTGTGTTGTTTTTCCCACCCCTCAAATTTTTTGACACTGCTTGAGGACGTCCCTACAGTCAAAGGCTGCTGTGTCCGTCCATGAACGGAAGAGAAAATAGGATTTTTGTACTCACCGTAAAATCCATTTCTCTAAGTTCATGGACGGACACCCACCCCTCCTTTTTTTTTGGTACTGCTTGTTACGAACTGAGGCTGCTAGAGCAGGGTGTGGGTTATACCCTGCACTCTCCAGAGAGAATAAGTTCAGTTTCTTCATAACTAATATCCTCCAGACCCTTTATTATCTTTGTTGTCCTTCTTTGTACTTGCTCCATTTCCAGTACATCCTTCTTGAGGACTGTTGCCCAGAACTTGGCAGCATACTCCAGGTAAGGCCGGACTAAAGTCTTGTAGAGCGGAAGAATTATAGCTTTATCTCTGGAGTTAATCCCCTTTTTAATGCATGCCAATATTCTGTTTGCTTTTGCACTTGAAAGATCTAGATGTCTTCATTGAAATTCAGAAGTTTTATATGGAATCCACCAACCTTCATGCCCCCATCTTTCCATCTTACTAGCACATTCTAGGCTTTACTTTGGTCCCTCTGCACTTTGAAGTTTATGGCCCTACCATTAGTCCTATCTTCTGCACATCGGGGGGGTCACCTAAGTGCTGGCCCCAGTACTAGTTGTGTTGTGCTTTCCGAATGTGGGATACCTAGACAACCTCCTGTTGAGGGAACAGTTAACACAGGTTCTGGTGGATAATGTAGCCCTGATTTTTAAGATTTTTCAGAAGTTCTGATGGATCCTGAACCTTCAGAAATCAGTGCTGGAATCATTATTTGGAGAATCTGTGTCTAGTCCTAGACACAGCTCAAGCCAGTGTTATTTTCCTCCAGGAGAAACTTTCATCTCTCTTCTCCATTACTCATATTTTTTAGTTAAGGAGTTGGGACATTCTTTGCGTCTGCATGAGAGTCCTAGCACTTAAAGTGTAAGTAACCCTCCCCCCTTTCCCCCATAGTTTTCAGACAAGGAAGCTGCCATCTTTGCCTCTGTTGAATCTACAACTGCCATGATGCTGCACATGTGATCAGCTATGACACCAGCCATTGGATGGTTTGGCAGTTTCGTTCAGAGCACAATCAACGGATGTGTTATATTTCCGGCATGTGCCGAAAATGAAACAGTTTTATGGATGGGTTTACTTCCGCTTTAAAGTAGCCTCTTTCAAGGCAGTGTTGTTTTCCTAGTTTGATTACAGACCTCTATAACACAACATTCTCTCATTGTGGGACAAGCCAGTCTGGTCTTTGGACACACCGATTCATCTAGCACCAAGGACAAGGTTATTCCTGACTTAGTGGCTCAATTTTCTAGCTCTAGAGTCAGGGAAGTCTTTCCTTCCCGTATTTTTGAAGATCCTCGTAACAAGTGCCAACCTGTTATGCTGGGGAGCATTTCCGTGCACCCTTTTGGTGCTGGCGAATTTGATAGAGTAATCGTGTTCCACAACAAACCAGACAAAATTGTCTCCAGGTACAGGGATCCTCAAGTAAAAGCAGTGTATGCGCAGCTGGCTCCGTAGAATCAGTACACTCTCTGATGTATGCATTTTTTTTTTCTTAAAGTGGTTGTAAACCCTTTACAACCACTTTAACCTACAGGTAAGCCTAGATTAGAGCTTACCTGTAGGTGCTTGAAATATCTCCCAGACCTGCACGGTCTAGGAGATATTTGCAAATCGCTGTATGGTGATTTGTTCTGCGCATGCACCAGAGCTAGAAAGGGCACAGCGTGCCCTAACTTGGGTAATGCCGTGAGTGGAGGCTCCCACGACTCTGGCCACTCACCGGAGTTCGCGTCCCTGCAAAGAAGATGGGGAAATCACAGGCTTCTCCTGCAGGTAAGTGTCACATAATGGGCTACTATGCGATGCATAATAGCCCATTATGCTTTACCTTTGCAGGGAAACAAAGAGGAAGTAACACCCATCAGGGTTTACTTCCTCTTTAAACTTCCTTGTCTGCTTTACAGGAGATTCTCATAGCTCTAGATTGTCCCAGGCAGCTGTGTTACTCTGGCCTGATCAGACTCCTAGTAGTTTGAAAGATCAATTTATCATCCTTCTTTATGGTCACTGATTTTAATGGCATGGTCGTTTAAGACCATGTTCTGAGGGACCTGCCATTACTGAATCGGTTATTCCCACAATGTTTAAGCTAGGATGTGTACTTTTTGCAAAGTCTATCGCTGCACCTTGAAGGCATACCTCACTTTCTTACGAAGCTTGCTAGAAATTCTCTGTGGGATGATTCCTCTCCTTCCTACAGCTGAGTTTGAACTAGAATATAGTCCTCTGCACTATTAATGATCAGGTCTCTGTCTTTTCTATCTTGTTACAGAGACCATTGGCTTCCCACACTTTTGTTCAGGGTATATCCCGTATGGATCCCCCTGTTTGCTCTGTGACTGAGGGAGATCTGAATTCCTGTCGCCTGGCATTACAATACTCATACTTCCCATCAGAGCAATTCCTCTCTCCACTTTTGCCCATAAGATGTTTTTCCTTTTAACCATGATTTCTGCAAGACAAGTGTTTGAGCTGACAGCCTCATGTAGTAAAGAACCCTTCCTAGTCTTGAACAAGGACAAGGTAACAATAAAGCTCAGAATTTCCTTGCTATCTAACATATCTTAACCAAGTCATCCTAGTCCTTTGGCTCCAGTCCCTCAGAAAGATATTTCTTTCCATTGCCTGGATGTAGTTTGGTCTGTGAGAATCTATCCAGTGAACCAGCTTCTCATTCCATCCTTTCTCATAGGCTTAGACAGACCATTATCCAAGCTTATGATCTGAAGGGTTCCACCCTTTCCTGTCAAGGCACACTCTACAACACAGTATCTGTGAGTGCCTCTGGGGCTCTTTGGCATCAGGCTACTGTTTCCCAGATCTGCAAGACTGCTACCTAGTCTTCCGTTCACATGTTTCCAAGTTCTTCCACATGGATGTTCAGGTCTCATCTGATGCCAGCTTTGGGCAAAAGATTTTTGAAGCATTTAAATGTCCCCTCAATG
Organism: Rana temporaria; assembly: GCF_905171775.1. Lineage (NCBI taxonomy): Eukaryota > Metazoa > Chordata > Amphibia > Anura > Ranidae > Rana > Rana temporaria. The sequence continues at coordinate 95,894,279 of NC_053491.1, read as the reverse complement.
GATGAGAAGAAAAATTGAGGGGATGAACATGTGTTTATGATCATGCTTTTGGTACTACTTTGCTGTAGGCATGCAGGTAGTAGGATGGGGTTATCCTGGGCTGGCATACATTTTTTTTGTTTTTTTCCAATACTCCTGTAAGGTGGCAGTATAATGCAACATTTTTAATGACTTCCTGTTTCCTCAGTGAAATCCCAGAAATTATTTTAAAGTGGATAAAACGCTCCTATTTTACATTTCGTGTGTGTAAAAAAAAAATGTTTCCCTTTTAAAATGCAGCATTTGTGTAACCACAAGTTCTCTTTTATTTAAGAAAACATTGTTAATGGAAATTATTTCTTAACCGAACAGATTACTTTTCAACATGGAAAAGTACAATTTATATTACATAAAAAAATCATCCATTGATGCCTGGTTGCATTTAATGAAAAGCTGAAATGTAGCAAAGGCTTGCTTTTGTAGAGAGGTGTTAATAAGTGTTCTTAAACTCAGGATGGCCAGCCTGTCACTTTCCTCCCAGACATGACACTTTCATTCCCAATTGTAGTCACAGCCGATGAATTAAGTCAGTATGCACAGAAAGACAAGCATGGACAAGACCACCCTTACAAAGATATTGCTATTAATCACTTGGTGTGATGGCAGTGAGGGGATTCTGCAAAGTATCAACACCTCAAGCAGAATAGCTGTACGTCACTGCCTTAATCATGCAGTGGGATAAATAACTGTCACATGCCAAAGAATGCTATCTCACATCCTGTGCCTTGTGTGTATCATCTGCACCTCATTATAGACTTTTACCAGCTGCATTCCCAATTAGTGATAAAATCATCTGATCTAAAAACTGCATGCTATTGTTCCTACAGCACTCATACTATTAATATCATAGCACACACATTTCAAATGTGCACCCGCGCTAGCTCTGATACACCAGTACAGAAAGACTGTTTCTCTATCGCCATATTTTTTATCAATTGAGAGTATGGTTTGGGTAGTAAATAATAGTTGCTATGTAAGTTACGGTAGTTTAATACATGCTTCAATGCAGGGCTACATATAGATTGTATATACACCATGAATATTTACAGGAACAATGCACTACAGATGTAAAATAGTTTTTGGACAGTTCCCATAATCATTTGGTTTCTCAAGTTTATTTTTACTTTTAGTACTTTTTAAGTTTACTTAATATATCCCCTAATCCCCTAACCCCACTGTGTGCAGCCTGCCATGTTAAATGCTTTCCTTTCTCTCCAATCCATTGTCTTCCCAGTTTAGTCGTGTGGCACTCCACAGCCTTTCCTATCAAAGTTATCCCATCTGGCCCCTCTTCTTAATCTGCATTTGTGCTGTGGCCCTATTTATTCATTTGGGTCAGCTGTATTCTGCTGGACAGCTGGAATATTGCTCATGCCTAGGAAATCAATGGGGCCCTGGTGTTCATGCACATTTCAAAGTGTAAGGTAGATGGTTCAGTTTTTTTTTGTTCAACCAGCAGGTTGAATGAAAAATACGGACCTGATTCCCCCATCTACACATTAACCACTTAAGGACCGCCTCCTGCACATATACGTCGGCAGAATGGCACGGCTGGGCACTTGTACGTACAGGTACGTCCTGTACTAGTACCCAGCCGGAACCGCGGGACTCGCGGACCCGATCGCCGCTGGAGTCCCATGATCGGTCCCCGGAGGTGAAGAACGGGGAGAGCCGTAAACACGGCTTCCCCGTTCTTCACTGTGGCGGCAGCATCGATCGTGTCATCCCTTTTATAGGGGGACACAATGGATGACGTCACACCTACAGCCACACCCCCCTACAATTGTAAACACACTTCAGGTCACACATAACCCCATCAGCGCCCCCTGTGGTTAACTCCCAAACTGCAATTGTCATTTTCACAATAAACAATGCATTTTAAATGCATTTTTTGCTGTGAAAATGATAATGGTCCCAAAAATGTGTCAAAATTGTCTGAAGTGTCCGCCATAATGTCGCAGTCACGAAAAAAATCGCTGATCGCCGCCATTAGTAGTAAAACATTTTTTTTTATAAAAATGCAATAAAACTATCCCCTATTTTGTAAACACTATAAATTTTGCGCAAACCAATTTTTTACCAAAAATAGGTAGAAGAATACGTATAGGGCTAAACTGAGGAAAAAACATTTTTTAATATATTTTTGGGGGATATTTATTATAGCAAAAAGTAAAAAATATTGCATTTTTTTAAAAATTGTCGCTCTATTTTTGTTTATAGCGCAAAAAATAAAAGCCGCAGAGGTGATCAAATACCACCAAAAGAAAGCTCTATTTGTGGGAAAAAAAGGATGCCAATTTTGTTTGGGAGCCACGTCGCACGATTGTCAGTTAAAGCGACGCAGTGCCGAATCGCAAAAAGGGGCAAGGTCTTTTAGCTGCATTTTGGTCCGGGTCTTAACCACTTGGTAACCGCCCCATAGACAATATACGTCTACAGGGCGGGTGGTTAACTCTAGGAGGGCGTCAATGTACGTCCCCCCAGAGTCTCTCTCCCGCGCGTCCCCTGGGGCGCGCACACGGGAACATCCGTGACCGCCGGGTCCAGAGGACCCGGCCAATCGCGGTAAACGGCCGCTGATAGCGGCCGTTTACCATGTGATCGCTCCGTCCAATGACGGAGCGATCACATGTAAACAAACCGGCGTCTTTTGATGACGCCGGTTCCTCCCTCCTCTCTCTGTACCGAGCGGTACAGTGTGAGAGGGGGAGCGCGGGTGTCAGCAGCGCTGTGGATGGATCTGTGACTATTGCAGTCACAGATCCATCCATCCCTGCTCAGCCATCCCTGAAACCCCCTGCAATACTGTGCAATACACTCTGCAATACTCTGCAATACCCCCCCTACAATACTCTGCAATACCCCCCCTGCGCAATACTCTGCATACCCCCTGCGCAATACTCTGCATACCCCCTGCGCAATACTCTGCATACCCCCCTGCGCAATACTCTGCATACCCCCCTGCGCAATACTCTGCATACCCCCCTGCGCAATACTCTGCATACCCCCCTGCGCAATACTCTGCATATCCCCCTGCGCAATACTCTGCATATCCCCCTGCAAAATACTCTGCATACCCCCCCCTGCAAAATACTCTGCATACCCCCCCCCTGCAAAATACTCTGCATACCCCCCCCTGCGAAATACTCTGCATACCCCCCCTGCGCAATACTCTGCATACCCCCCTGCGCAATACTCTGCATACCCCCCTGCGAAATACTCTGCATACCCCCTGCGAAATACTCTGCATACCCCCCCCTGTGAAATACTCTGCATACCCCCCCTGCGAAATACTCTGCATACCCCCCCCTGCGCAATACTCTGCATACCCCCCTTCGCAATACTCTGCATACCCCCCTGCGCAATACTCTGCATACCCCCCTGCGAAATACTCTGCATACCCCCCTGCGAAATACTCTGCATACCCCCCTGCGAAATACTCTGCATACCCCCCTGCGCAATACTCTGCATACCACCCCCTGCGCAATACTCTGCATACCCCCCCTGCTCAATACTCTGCATTACTCCCCTGCGCAATACTCTGCATTACTCCCCTGCGCAATACTCTGCATTACTCCCCTGCGCAATACTCTGCATTACTCCCCTGCGCAATACTCTGCATTACTCCCTGCGCAATACTCTGCATTACTCCCCGGCAATACTCTGCATTACTCCCCGGCAATACTCTGCATTACTCCCCGGCAATACTCTGCAATACCCCTGCACAATTACTCTGCGCAATAACTCTGCAATACCCCCGCACCAATACTCTGCAATACCCCCGCACCAATACTCTGCAATACCCCCGCACCAATACTCTGCAATACCCCCGCACCAATACTCTGCAATACCCCCGCACCAATACTCTGCCATTCCCCAACACCAATACTCTGCAATACCCCAACACCAATACTCTGCAATACCCCGGCTAATACTCTGCAGTACCCAGAAAATACTCTGGGAAAAAAATGCGTTTTAACCACTTCCCGCCCGCCGGCCGTCATGACGTCCTTGACTTTGTGCAGGGATATCTGAATGATGCCTGCAGCTACAGGCATCATTCAGATATCATTTTTTTCAGCTGGCGATTCCCTACACCATAAGAACAATCATGTTGGCTGTTCCGCCTCTTGATTGTTCTTACGGGAGGCGAAAGGGGACGTCTCCCCTCCCTTCTCCCTCCGGTGCCTCTTCTGACTCACCGCTACGATCGAAACCAGGATCGTTTTATTTTTTTTATTTTTTTTTCAGGCTTCCCAGCCTAGAGGTGAGATGTGGGGTCTTATTGACCCCACATCTCACTGTAAAGAGGACCTGTCATGCTATATTCCTATTACAAGGGATGTTTACATTCCTTGTAATAGGAATAAAAGTGATCAAAACATTTATTTTTGGGGAAAAACGTATCAAACTAAAATAAATAAAGTGAAATGAACAATAAAAATATATATTTTTTTTAAAGCGCCCCTGTTCCTGCGTGCTCGTATACAGAAGCGACCGCACACGTAAGTCCCGCCCACATATGAAAACGGTGTTCAAACCACACATGTGAGGTATCGCTGCGAACCTTGGAGCAAGAGCAATACTTTTGGCCCTAGAGCTCTTCTCCAACTAAAAAGATGTAACCAGTAAAAATATTTAAAGCGTCGCCTATGGGGATTTTTAAGTAGCGAAGTTTGGCGCCATTCCACAAGCAGGTGCAATATTGAAGGGTGACATGTTGGGTATCTATTGACTCAGCGTAACTTCATCTTTCATATTATGCAAAAACATTGGGCTAACTTTTTAATGTTTTTTTTTTTTTAAAAGCACAAAACCGTTTTATTTCCAAAAAAACGCATTCGAACAATTGCTGCGAAAATAACGTGCGCGATAAAAAGTTGCAACGACCGCCATTGTATTCTCTAGGGTTTTTGCTAAAAAAGCATATATAATGTTTTGGGGTTCTATGTAATTTTCTAGCAAATAAATGGTGATTTTTCCATGTAGGAGAGGAATGTCAGAATTGGTCTGGGTGTTCCAGAACGCCTGATGGTGCTCCCTGCATGTCGGGCCTCTGTATGTGGCCACGCTGTGTAAAAGTCTCACACATTTGGTATCGGCATACTCGGGAGGAATAGCAGAATGTGTTTTGGGGTGTAATTAGTGTTATGCATATGCTGTGTGTGAGAAATAACTGGCGAATATGAACATTTTGTGAAAAAAAAAAAATCTTGATTTTGCAAAGAATTGTGGGAAAAAATTACAACTTCTAAAAACTCACCATGCCTCTTTCTAAATACCTTGGAATGTCTTCTTTCCAAAAAGGGGTCATTTGGGGGGTATTTGTACTTTTCTGGCATGTTAGGGTCTCAAGAAATGAGAGAGGCTGTCAGTACATCAGATGTGATCAAATTGATCAATTTTCAGTAGTTGGTACCATAGCTTGTAGACCCTATAACTTTCACCCAGACTAAATAATAACCCAATTTTTTGTTTTTTTACCAAAGATATGTAGCAGTATACATTTTAGGCCAAATTTATGAAAAAAAATTCTTTTTTGCAAAATGTTATAATAGAAATGAAGAAAAATTCATTTTTTTTACAAAATTTTCTTTCTTTTTTCATTTATAGCGGAAAAAATAAAAACCGCAGAGGTGATCAAATACCACCAAAAGAAAGCTCTATTTGTGGGAAAAAAAGGACACAAATTTCATTTGGTTACAGTGTTGTATGACTGAGTTATTGTCATTCAAAATGTGAGAGCACCGAAAGCTGAAAATTGGTCTGGTTATTAAGGGTGTTTAAGTGCCCAGTTGTCAAGTGGTTAAAGCGGGGGTTCACCCAAAAAAAAAAAATGTTAACATTAGATTCAGGGGAGTTGTCAGAATGACAATCGGCTGTTTTTTTTTTATATTTCATTGCCGTACATACCGTATTTTTATCGCCGCTTCCGGGTATGTAATCTGCGGGACTGGGCGTTCCTAATTGATTGACATCCTTCCGACCGGCGCATACAGCGCGTCACGAGTTGCCGAAAGAAGCCGAACGTCTGTGCGCAGGTGCCGTATAGAGCCGACTTGCAGTCCAGCTTCTTTTAGCAACTCGTGACGCACTGGATGCGCCGGTCGGAAGGATGTCAATCAATTAGGAACGGCCAGTCCCGCAGATTACATACCCGGAAGCGGCGGTGAAAATACGGTATGTACGACAATGAAATAAAAAAAACAGCCGATTGTCATTCTGACAACTCGGCTGAATGTAATGTTAAAAAAAATGTTTTGGGTGAACCCCCGCTTTAAGTGGTTAAAGATGGATGAGGGAATCCTTCCCACTGAGCTATTGTGTTCTGAAAGTGGGGAGACTTCCCCACCATCAGAATACACCAATCAGCATTGCAGGCTACAGCCTGCAGCTCTGATCGAGCAGGAAAATCTGACAGGGTCGGTGATACAGAATTTGTTAGGTGGATTGACTTCTGTACAACCCCCTGCACATACATGGTTCGAAATTCAGCCTGTATGTACATGTACATCACTCTAAGGCAGTTTCTCTTACCTGCTGCTTAAAAAAGCCTCTCTCCCAGATACTTAGAAGAAAAGAAGGCTGGATGGCCGCACTCCTATGCAATTTCTTTATCCAAGTGCTGAATACAAAGGTTTCACACCAAGGTTGGGTGCTTACTCATAGCTTCCAACCTTGGTGTGAAACATGTATGCTGATACCTGTAGTTCACCTTTGTATCTGGCACTTCAATAAAGACATTATGGCGGACACATCGGACACTTTTGACGCTAGTTTTGGTCATTTATACAGTGATCAGTCACTGATTAATGTATAAATGACACTGGCAGAGAAAGAGTTATGCACTAGGGGCGATGAAGGGGTTAAGTGTGTCCTAGGGAGTGATTCTAACTGTGTGGGGGCTGGGCTACCAGTGACATGACAGTGATCACTGCTCCCGATCACAGGGAGCAGTAGATCAGTGTCCTGTCACTAGGCAGAACAGGGAAATTTGCCTTGTTTACAAAGGCATCTTGCCGTTCTGCCTCTCCATGATAGAGTCCGCGGGTCCCATGGGCACGGTTACAGAGCATGCAGCGGGTGCGCGCGCCCACAATTCCGCAATTTAAAGGGGACGTACCTGTATGCCCATTTGCCCAGCCAAGCCATTGTGCCAACGTATATTGTCGTGCACTGGTCGGCATGTGGTTAAGTAAAGGATACGTTTGCTAAAATTAAATTTGTGATTAATGAATGAATACATCTTAGAGAGTATGTTACCCCAATATTTAATATATTTCTGATATGTCTGTTATACCATGTACTTTTGTTAAATAGTATCGTGTTCTCTTTGTATTTCTTCCTTTGTGTGAAATACCTGTTTATTTTACCAGTCACCCTGCTTTCCTATTTTAAACTGACCATGCTAGGCATGAGAGTACATCCATCCTGGTCCGTTTTCTGGCTTTGCTAGGAGCTCAGCCTGTCTGTCCTCCAATGGCCAAGATGTGTGCTGACACACACACTCCTGCACAGACATTTACTGGGAAGATTAATGTACAGCTGCTTCTCCACCCCCACCTCTCTAAGCCTCCTATGCAGCTAGGAAAATAGATTATGTAATCACTTATAAAAAAAAACAAAAAAAGTTTTTTATATAAAAAAAATTATATCTATACAAAGATGTTCTGCCTTGCATTTCTATTTTAAACTGAATTGGTTGTTTTACAAGGTAAGGGCTCACACTTGCCCAAGAAGAGGAGGGTCGGGTTGCTCTGTCTAAAACCATTGCACGGAGCAGGTAAGTATAACATGTTTGTTATTTTTAAAAATAATAAAAAAAAAAAAGTTTTAACAATCACTTTAAGGCTGACTTCACATCTTTGCATGTGCGTTTTTCTTCAATTTTTTTAGTGCAAAGTTGCGTTGTCATAGGTTGACTCACACTGCCATTATCGGCAAAGACCTAGCAGAATTAAAAGCAAAAATTTAATTAAATTAAAATTGAAAAATTACTAACTTGCACATTTGTTGAAACACTTATGCCCTGTACACACGATCGGAATTTCCGTTGGGATAAACTCAGATGGATTTTTCTGACGAAATTCCGTTTAAGCTGTCTTGAATACACACTGTCACACCAAATTCTGACCTTCCAAAACGCGGTGATGTACAACACTACGACGAGCCGAGAAAAATTAAGTTCAATGCTTCCGAGCATGCGTCGACTTAATTCTGCGCATGCATGTTTTTTTTTTCGTCGGAGTTCCATACAGACAAACGGAATTTGCTATAGAATTTTTTTTAATCGAAAAACAGAGAACATGTTCTCTTTCTAAGTCCGTCGGAATTTCCAATGGAAAAACTCTGATGGGGCACACACACGGTCGGAATATCTGATGTAAAAATTCCGTCTGACTTTTTCCATCGGAAATTCCGATTGTGTGTACAAGGCATTAGATGTAGTTGCTCCCTAAATTTTACTTTAAGTTTGTTGGGATAAAGCGAAGAAGGTAGCAAAAAACTTCCAAGAGCATGAGAATTCTTTTTTTTTTTTTAAAGAATTTTAGCCTTTGGTGAGCTATTTTTCTTTAAGTATGTTCATGTAAGTAGAGGGGAAATGTGCCATATTATGTATTTTTCAGCAGTGTTGTATGCATGAGTAAATGGCAGTCTTAGGATTGTACAAAATGAAAATAAAAAGGTGATATTTTTAGATCTAATACCTCTGAGGGGATGAGACAAATGTAGGAAAAGCTAAGCTGGGCATGTCGCTGCGGACTGCAAAAGAAGAGCATAAAGGGTCTTGTTTTAACATTTTTTTAATTGAAACTAATTCAAAAGGAGAAAAAATAAATAACTATGAACAAAGGCAACACTTTTTTTTGGGGGGGGGGGGGTCTTGAATAGAGTGGAGATGGATTAGAACATCTGTCAGGTTTTTATTGCTGTCTGTGCTCCTGGTACGGAGATTCACCCTCTGTTTGTCATGTTTACTTTACATTATCATTAAAAGTGAAAGAAAACACACGTTTTGGGTTATCCCCAGAACAGAAATATAAGAGAAATCTTCCAATGGAGATATTAGTTCTGCTGATCCTGGTGACAATCAGGGATTTCCTTAGTGTAGCACCCTCTAGTGTGCTAGGAGAGTAACGTTTTTTAGGGCAGGTAAATTTCCAGGCTTGTAGCCAAGCCTGGGTGTGTTTTGTGATCTGGGCTGGGAGTGGCTCAGAGTGTTGAGTGACTCACTACTAGGACCTCCTACTTCTTTCTAGAACCTTTTAATATCTTCTAGAAAGAGAGGCTGGAGGGGAGGTGGAGCCACCTGGGGTGTTCTGGGGAGCCCTGACCAATCCCCAACTTGGATTGGCAGGGGGCAGGCCTCCTCAAATAGCCCAGCTGGGGGGGGTAGTTGATTGGGTGGAAGGGTGAGAGATGGAGTGTTAGGCTGTCTGGGACTTTGAGGAAGCTCCTCATTCTGGGGGGGTGGTGACCTTGGTACTGGGCTCGGGTGCTACACTATAGGGGCTCACGGTCCCTGCCTGTAAAGGGCATTTGCTTTAGGCATGTCTGAGCCAGTGTCAGGCCTACAGTGCCAGCTAGTCTGGAGAAGGAAAGAGAGGAAGCTATGTGCAGGAGGAGTAAGGAGTGGTACTCTGAAGAAAGTGAAGGAGGAGAAAAGGAGTGATGTATATACGGGATGTATATAAAGTCCCAACAGTTGATGTTTTGATTCCATGGGCATCTCATAAGTCCCCATCCCTATCCAAGTTCAATCTCCCTCAATAAAACATAAAAACAAAGCACAAGGACTGCTTTCATGTCTCTGGATGAATGACAAGTGTGTGTCTGGCTGGGGCAGGGTGACAGACGGACCACAATACTCAGCAGCTCCTACGGGGGTACTGCTACATCAGTATGGAGGGATTTGCTCTCACTTCCTGTTTTTGCTTTGGGACAGGAAATGAAGGGAAATCTCTCCAATGAGACACATGTGGCAAAAATAAAACCCTCCCCTACTCTATCCAAGTGTAAAAGAAGCTTTGCCTTTAGCTCTACTTTAAATTAACGTCTTCCTGTCCACCCACAGCCTATAGACAGCGGTCGGGCAGCGGCACTGATGCGGGTTAACGTACCTGAACGTCACACCACATCGGCAGCTCACAGAATACGCACCCGGAAGCCTGGTGATCCCTATGTCCCCCAGATACAGCAGATCACATTACCGCTGTTTTGGGGTAATCACATGGTCTTCTACATGTGTCAAATCACAGCAATCCCATAGTACTCAATGGTACTATGGGATTGGGGTGAACCCCCGCTTTAAATGGCTTGTTTAGGCACACATCCAGTGGCTGTACCAACGATGTCAATCCTCCAGGAATAACCGCTGCATCTGTGTTCATTCTTGTCAGCCTTTCCTTTGTGCTGGGAGTTAAATGAGCCCTGAACATATCCCACACCAGTAAGCTACGTTCTTTACGAAGTCCACCTGGTCGTCTACTCCATACATTTTCAAGCCATAGCTTTACCCCCTTCTTCATCCATCCAGCCTTTTTCATTCACATGTACAAAAACTCCAACAGGGAACTTGCTTTTTGGCATTGTTTTTCTTTTGAAGATAATCATGGGTCTTACTTTGGCACCATCAGCTGTACATGCTAGTACCACTGTAAAACTGGACTTCTAATGACCTGTTGTTTTAAATAACACGGTTTTTGCACCTTTTGAATTTACTGTTTTATTTCCAACCATATCGAAATTCATTGGAGTTTCATCCATATTTCCGATCTGACTTAACGCATAGCCATGTTTCTTGCGCTGTTTTATTACATAGCGATGGAAATTATTTACTTTGCCGTCGAGATCTGCAGGTAATTTTTGGTCTTTTGCCTTAGTACCAGATCATGCCTTTCCAAGAACCTAGTACACCGGGATACAGTGGCCTTAAATCCTTTGCTGTGATCTGGGTGAGATTTGGCCCACTGAAGTGCAGAAATCCGTATGTTGTTTCGGGTCACTACATAACCATTGTGACGATGCTCATGCACCATGTCTGCTACATGCTTCTCGAGTTCTGGCCAATGTGGGAGGTGCCTCTTCTTAAAGCACACTTAGCCCTTGGCATACTCTTTAATGCATCTTCCTTTGCTTTCCAGTCTCGGACCATCTTTTCCGTTACTCCATATTGTCTTGCAGCAGCGCAGTTATTAGTTTCCTTCGCAAAGTTTACAACTTTGAGCTTAAAACTGGCTTCATGTTCCGTTCTCCTTGCTGGAGCCATGATGGGGCCCTGTCTATCAGCCATTTCTGAAATTTGTCAGGTATTACGGTATCACTTTTATGAAATCAAAAAGGAAACTGGTGAACTACAAGTCCCAAAGATCCCACAATTGATAGGTAGCAACAATAGATCCACCATAAATCATACCAGTATTTTATATGAAGGGGAGATCTGGAGCTGGATGTGCAGTACGGGATGTATATGATGCTTTGTAATACTGTATACAGTAGCGCCAGGTACACACAGTATATGATGCTTTGTAATATACCGTACAGTAGCACCAGGTACACACAGTATATGATGCTTTGTAATATACCGTACAGTAGCGCCAGGTACACACAGTATACGGTAATATGATGCTTTGTTGGTAGGTACAGTAATATATGATGCTTTGTTCCAGGTACCGTAAACTTTTTTTTGTTCAGCTCATGCTACACCAGGCGGGGTGGTGAGTTCCCTGGGGGCCTCTACCTTTGTTGTTAGCAGCCAGGAGGTGACCGGTGGGTGGTTCTGCCTTGCAGTTCCGGGTGACACAGCGGTGGGGCATTATGGAGCCTGAACCTGGTACTTCTGCCCCAGCAATGCCTGAGTTAACCCTTGGTGCCCCTCCCCCTGCCACGTCTGTTGAGGCAATGTCGGCTGTCCTGGAGGCGTTTCTCGCCAGGTTTGAAGCGGCTAGTGGCCAGAAGGGGGGTAAAAAGCGCCCCCTCCCTGAGCCTGCTTCTGGGGATGTCTCTGACACAGAATCAGGCCCTGCTCTTGCATCTGGCTCTGGTTCTTACATGTCAGATGATGCAGGCTTAACCCACACGGACAGTGAGGATGACTCTGCTTCAGGGTCAGTTGCTGATAAGGAATTTGTTGGAGCTCTTATTTCTGCGGTGCGTGATACTCTGAAACTGGAGGATCTGGCGGAGGCACCAGATGTGCCAGTCCCTTTTGGGTTCCGCAAACCGCCGCGCACCACAAAAGTGTTTCCTTGTGTTCCTTATTTGGACAAATTATTGTACAAGGAATGGGATACCCCGCAAAAAGTTTTTGCCGTTCCAAAATACTTTGCGACCCGTTATCCCTTTGAGGAGGACTTTTTAAAAAAAGTGGGTCTCTACTCCGTCAGTGGACCCTCCCGTGTCCAGATTGAGCAAAGCCACCACGTTGCCTGTGGAAGGGGCTCCTGCCTTTAAGGACCCCGCAAATAGGAGAGTGGAGGCTGTGGCCCGCTCCATGTTCACAGTAGTGGGTTCGGCTGTGAGACTGGTTTTGGCCGGGACTCTGGTGTCGCAGACGCTGACCGAACAGGCAAAACTTTTGCTGCAGGAGCTGGAGGCACAGGATGCTTCCGAGACCTGTAAGGACCTGGCCGAACAATTGGTTCAGGGTCTGAAGTTTGTCTGTGAGTCGGTCCTGGATACGCTTCCCTTGCTCTCCAGGGCCTACGCCTATGCGGTGGTACTGCGCTGCCTTGTGTGGCTGAAATGCTGGTCTGCGGACCAGTCCTCAAAGAAGGGCTTTTCGGGGCATCCCTGGATGACGACATTAAGGATGCCACGGGTGGTAAGAGCACATTGCTCCCACAGTCTGGGAAGGGCAAGGAGCCTCGCCGTAAGCAAGGGCCCTCCTTTACTACTCCCAAGCGTTTTTTTCATGCAGCGGGAAAAAGTGTGCAAGGTGCTAAGGCCCCCGCAGCGGGGCAGAAGCGCACCTGGTACCGCAAGCCCAACAAGCCTGTGGACAAGCCTGCTTCCGCATGAAGGCCTGCCCCCGCCGTGACTCGGGTGGGGGGCCGGCTTCGTGAATTCGCGGCTCGTGGAGGTCTCTTCTTTTCGACCGTTGGGTTTGCGAAGTAGTTTCCTCGGGGTACAAGATAGAGTTTCTCTCTTGCCTGCCAAACAGACTCTTTCCTTCCAACCTCCAGCTTCCTCTGGTTCGCCAGAAGGATCTGTCAGGGGCTGTCCAGGATCTCCTGGGCAGGGGAGTGATTGTGCCAGTTCCCTCGCAGGAGCGGTTTCAGGGGTTTTACTCCAATCTGTTCGTGGTCCCCAAGAAGGAAGGGGTCCGTCCAATCCTGGACCTCAAGGCCCTCAATTGTTTTGTCAAGGTGCAAAAATTCAGGATGGAGTCGATTCGCTCGGTAATAGCGGCTCTCCATCAGGGGGACTTTCTGGCGTCCTTGGATATCATGGACGCGTACCTACATGTTCCCATATGCACAAAGCACCAGAGATTTCTGCGCTTTGCGATCAGGGAGGACAACTTTCAATTTGTGGCCCTCCCGTTCGACTTGGCATCCGCACCGCTGGTTTTCACCAAGGTGCTCGCCCCGATACTAGCCCTGCTGAGGCAGCGAGGGATTGCTATCGTGGGATATCTGGACGACCTTCTCCTGCGAGCTTCCTCAGGCTCAGAATTAGAAGAGGACATGTCTATCACGTGTCAGACTCTCCAAGAGTTCGGCTGGCTTCTGAATATCCAGAAGTCAGTTTTAGTTGCGTCCCAGAGACTGGAATACTTGGGACTAGTCCTGGACTCCTCGGAGGCGAGAGTGTTCCTTCCGACGGAGAAACTGAAGACCCTGCAATCTGCAGTGAAGCAGTTGTCGACCCAGAAGTGGTCGTCTCTTCGATTCTGCATGAGGGTTCTGGGTCTGATGGTGGCCTCTTTCGAGCCGGTCCCGTATGCCCAATTCCACACCAGGGAGCTACAGAAGGAAATTCTGTCACGTTGGGACAAGCTCCCGTCTTCTCTGGATTACCAGATTCATTTGAGCCATCTGGTCAAGTCTTCCCTGGTGTGGTGGCTGACGTCTCCGGTGCTTCGGACCGGGAAGTCTTTTCTGCCGTGCCGCTGGGCAGTGGTCACGACGGATGCCAGCCTCTCCGGTTGGGGGGGGCGTTTGGGGAACCCAGTCAGCCCAGGGGTGCTGGACTCAGGAGGAGTCCCGCCTTCCGATCAATATTCTGGAGCTCCGAGCAATCAAGTTGTGCCTTGCCAGGTGGTCCCTGGATCTGCAGGGCCGACTGGTCAGGATCCAGTCCGACAACGCCACGGCCGTGGCGTACGTCAATCATCAGGGAGGCACACGGAGTTCAGCTGCAGCGGCGGAGGTCACGCACATCCTTCGGTGGGCCGAAAGGTCCGTTCCGGCCCTATCGGCCGTGTACATTCCGGGAGTTCAGAATTGGCAAGCCGACTTCATAAGTCGCACAACTCTGGACCAAGGAGAGTGGTCTCTCCACCCGGAGGTGTTTCAGAGTCTGTGCCAAAAGTGTGGCACTCCAGACATGGACCTTCTAGCTTCCCGTCTCAACCGAAAGGTGCCACGGTTCGTGGCCAGGTCGAGGGACCCGTGGGCGGACGCATCAGACGCGTTGGTGGCACCTTAGGATCACTATCGCCTAATTTACACCTTCCCCCCTCTGAAGCTTCTTCCTCGCCTGCTGCGCAGGGTGGAAGCCGAAGGGATTCCAAAAATCCTGATCGCCCCAGATTGGCCGCACCGCTCCTGGTACGCGGACCTGGTGCGGACTCTTGGAGAGTCTGACACGTGATAGACATGTCCTCTTCTAATTCTGAGCCTGAGGAAGCTCGCAGGAGAAGGTCGTCCAGATATCCCACGATAGCAATCCCTCGCTGCCTCAGCAGGGCTAGTATCGGGGCGAGCACCTTGGTGAAAACCAGCGGTGCGGATGCCAAGTCGAACGGGAGGGCCACAAATTGAAAGTTGTCCTCCCTGATCGCAAAGCGCAGAAATCTCTGGTGCTTTGTGCATATGGGAACATGTAGGTACGCGTCCATGATATCCAAGGACGCCAGAAAGTCCCCCTGATGGAGAGCCGCTATTACCGAGCGAATCGACTCCATCCTGAATTTTTGCACCTTGACAAAACAATTGAGGGCCTTGAGGTCCAGGATTGGACGGACCCCTTCCTTCTTGGGGACCACGAACAGATTGGAGTAAAACCCCTGAAACCGCTCCTGCGAGGGAACTGGCACAATCACTTCCCTGCCCAGGAGATCCTGGACAGCCCCTGACAGATCCTTCTGGTGAACCAGAGGAAGCTGGAGGTTGGAAGGAAAGAATCTGTTTGGCAGGCAAGAGAGAAACTCTATCTTGTACCCCGAGGAAACTACTTCGCAAACCCAGCGGTCGGAAAGAAGAGACCTCCACGAGCCGCGAATTCACGAAGCCGGCCCCCCCACCCGAGTCACACTATACACCAAACGCTGCCACTGCCACGATGCTGGTACTTGTGATATCCCAGAATTGCATCCACAAAAACAAGAAAAGGTCTATAGTGTAATACTGCTTTATTAAAAACAACATTTAAAACAAGCTGAATGGCCCCTTACTTGTAGGAGTGCCTACCCGGCACTAGGACTGCAGGCGTATCGTGTAGGCTCAATCTCGATTACACAGCGAGCCGTTTAGCTGGATGTGCGACTGGATGTCCAATTTGTGACTGCAGGGACTACAAGCGGGATCAGCTGGGGAGCAAGACCTGCGCCGCCGACATATGTTTCGTGGAATCCACGTCATCAAGGGGGCGTGATGTACTTTGTACTCACCGTAAAATCCATTTCTCTAAGTTCATGGACATACACAGCACCCACCCCTCCTTTTTTTTGGTACTGCTTGTTACGAACTGAGGCTGCTAGAGCAGGGTGTGGGTTATACCTGGGGAACCACGCCCCCTGGGAGGAGCTGCACTGAGGAAAGTTGTTGACACTTTAAGTGCTGTTTTTCTGCCTAACTCTCCTGGAAGGAAGCGGATATAACCCTAAGGTCAAAGGCTGCTGTGTCCGTCCATGAAATCCTATTTTTTTCAAAATTGTCAGTCTTTTTTTGTTTATAGCACACAAAATAAAAACTGCAGTGGTGATCAAATACCACCAAAAGAAAGCTCTATTTGTGGGGAAAAAAAGGATGCAAATCTTTGGGACATTTGGGTACATCATTGAATGACCGCTCAATTGTCAGTTAAAGCAACGCAGTGCCAAATTGTAAAAAAGTGCTCAGGAAGGGGATACAATCTTCCAGGGGCTGAAGTGGTTAACAGGCATGCATGCAGGCAAGAGGGTGTGCTTAGCTGAGAAAACTTCTCCTCCCCTCCTGAAGACTCCTGGGAAACCAGGAAGTTTGCTTTCACACGTGGGCGGCGTCAGTGGTAAAGTTCCGCTAATTTTAGCAGCGCTTTACCCTTGTTTTTGCGGAGGTATTCGGCCGCTAGCGGGGAGCTTTTAACCACCTATGACTATAGACTCTTTCATAGAATAGGTGAGCTTAACCTTTAATACTAACTGCAGTTAAAATTATTTAAAAATATTTTTTTAATAAACGCATAACTGCATTCTTTGAAAAGAAGAAATTAATCATATGTTATTTCCAAACAAAAGTTGTTTGAGACAATGGAGTCTGTGAGAAATGAGCAGATAATTTAACTGAACTCAATTGATTTGGGAGTGAAATTACTGATTTTACTTTCACTAAAGCTTAATTTGAATTATTCTCAGATTTTACCATGAAGACTGCTTAAAGGGGTTGTAAAGATTCAGGGTTTTTAAATAAACAAAAACCAACATGTCATACTTACCTACCTCACTGTGCAGTTGTTTTTGCACAGCGTGGCCCCCGATCCTCCTCTTCTGAGGTTCCTCAGCAGCGCTCCTCTTTTCTTGAGAAGCGCTCTCCTTCGTAGACACCCGTGCAGGTGTGCTCCTGTGTCCTGCTTTCTGTGTCTATTGATACAAAAAGCAGGACTCGTGCCTGTGCCATTGGATTTGATTGACAGCAGCAGGAGCCAATTGCTGCACTGCTATCAATCTGATAGCAGCGAGACACTGGCCGGAGTTAGTGTGCTTGTTGTGGGAAACACAGGGCTCATGTAAGTATAATGGGGGCTCGGTGGCGGGGGCTGCTAGGTGACAGAAGGTGTTTCACCTTATTGCATAGAATGCATTAAGATAAAAAAACTCGAGGATTTACAACCCCTTTAAAGTGGATGTAAACCTGAAAAATAATTTTTAATAAAGACTTCTACCTGGTACAGTAGAGAATGTCAAATCATCTGTGCCCAGTCTTGCCACAAAGAGTTAATCCAGCTCTGAGTAATCCTCTTGCCTTTTTTAACCAAGATACTGTATTTTCCGGCATATAAGATGACTTTTTGCATGTAAAATCATGCCCCAAAAGTCGGGGGTCGTCTTATATGCTGGGTACCTGTGTCAGACGTCGGCCATCCATTATTAAGAAAGCACGCCTCCTCCTCTTACTGTTCCGTGATAGGCGGAACACTAATTTTCCCAGCAGAGCCTCTGTTTAGTGTTCAGCCTATCACGGATGCCTTCTCATCCTCAGTCTGGGCCTCGGACGAGAGGACATCCGTGATAGGCGGAACACTGAACAGAGGCTCTGCTGGGAAAATTACTGTTCTGCCTATCACGGAACAGCCTGAGGAGGAGGAGCGGCTTTTGAATAATGGATGGCCGCCGTCTGACATCTCTGCAAACAGGTAGGGAGATCGTCGAGGCATGTTACAGATGGCACAGTGAGGCATGTTACAGATGGCACAGTGAGGCATGTTACATATGGCACAGTGAGGCATGTTACAGATGGCACAGTGAGGCATGTTACAGATGGCACAGTGAGGCATGTTACAGATGGCACAGTGAGGCATGCTACAAATGGCACAGTGAGGCATGTTACAGATGGCACAGTGAGGCATGTATAGATGGCACAGTGAGGCATGTATGATGGCACAGTGAGGGGTCGTCTTATACAGTGAGTATATCCCAAAACCAAAATTTTAGCTGGAAAATTAGGGGGTCGTCTTATACGCCCAGTCGTCTTATACACCGGCAAATACGGTAGATAAAAAATGATGCACAGATAAGTTTGTGTCGCCACATCCCCCACTGCTGTGACTGACATCTGATTTTTTTTTTATCTCATGCACGAGCATGAGAGCAGAGATTGTGTCTATGATTCCAGCTTCACATCCCTCCTCTTTTCTTCTGAAGCTTTCCAAGGATTCACTGCTTCACACCTCCTGCATGATTGGGCATGCTAAAGTCATGTGGTGCCTTTCCTGATGAGCTGTCAAAGCTACTGGCCAGGAGCCAAGTATATTTGACATGAGCACATTGAAAGGGGGGGGGGGGGCGTGAGCGCACATAGCTTGTTCTGTGAGCACATTTCAATGTGCAGGTGCAAGGTTCGGCTTTGCGACGCTGCCTGGTGAGGAGGAGTGTCGAGGTAGGTGGGTATGTGATGTCACGAGTTCGTACCCCAAGAATGGGCAAAGGGACCCGCCCACTGTTTCTCGAGTTTTGCAGGGGGTAAGACTGCAAAGGCAAGGACACATGCATCAGCGTTATACATATGGGAAGCTTAATACTGTGCATTTAATTTACACAGGGTGATCGGTGGGTTTACATCCATTTTAAAGCGGTATTAAAGCCTTGTATTTTTGTTGTTTTGTTTTTTTAAATAACAAACATGTTAAACTTACCTGCTCTGTGCAGTGGTTTTGCACAGTGCAGCCCAGATCCTCCTCTTTTCGAGTCCCACGCCAGCGCTCCTGGCTCCTCCCTCCTGCCAGGTGCCCCCACAGCAAGCAGCATGCTGTGTGGACACCCAAGCAGGCATGCTCCTGAGCCGCAGCTCTGTGTGTCCATTCACGGAGCCGCAGCTCGCCCCCCCATCTCCTGATTGGCTTTAGGCAGCGTGGGAGGCAAGGCTCTCGTGGACATTACTGGATCGAAAGGGGGCTTGGGTAAGTATTAGGGGGCTGCTGCACACAGGTTTTTTACCTTCATGCATAGAATGCATGAGGGTAAAAACCATGTGCTTTTACAACCACTTTAAGTGAAATTTTCTTGGGAAAAAGTCACATTACTAAGAAATATTTATATGTTTGACATGTGAGTACAGACAGCTGACACGGTATTTCTTTCTAGGTGAAAATGATGTGCATCAAGAAACTTTGAAATAAGATTTTGCCAATTTTATATAAAAAAATGTGAGCTAGATTCAGCATTTTTTTACGTCGGCGTATCTATAGATACGCCGCGTAAGTAGAAAGATGCGCCGTCGTATCTATGCGTGCCATTCTGGTAGCTAGATACGCCTGAATTCTAGCTTCCTCCGACCGCCGTCGTATCTAGGGTGCATATTTACGCTGGCCGCTAGGGGCGCTTCCGTAGATTTACGTGTAAAATATGTTAATGACCTAGATACGCCGATTCACGAACGTACTTGAGCCCAGTACGCCATTTACGTAAGGCTTACGTCCGGCGTAACGTTACCCCTGCTATATGAGGCGCAGCCAATGTTAAAGTATGGATGCTGTAACAGCGGTCGAATTTTACGTCGTTTACGTAAGTGGTACGTGAATGGGGCTGTGCGTAGGTTACGTTCACGTCGAAAGCATTGAGCCGACGTATCTTAGGGAGTATATGCGACGTGACTCTGAGCATGCGCGCGCATGCGCGGATCGCTAGTGAAAAAATGTACATGGGTCACGGCTACTTTGAATACAACACGCCCACTACCTTCCACATTTGAATTAGGCGGGCTTACGCCTGCCTAGTAACACTACGCCGGCGCAACGTACGGCGCCAGATCTTTGTGAATAATGGTCTGGGCGCCCTATTTTACGCCAACGTAGCGCATATGAGATGTTCTACGCCGGCCAAACTCTATGCTGAGCTACGTGAATCTAGCTCTGTAAGTTTTTTTATAACCCTCATAAACCCACTGCATTCCCGAAAACACAACTAAAAGTATACACTGTGTCAAGTCAGAACTTTTTTGTTTCAAGAATTTAACGGGAAGATTTTACGGTAAAATCTCCAACATAAACACAGACAGGTTATAAGGAGAGTAAAGGAGGTCTAGATCCAGATCAGAGTTGTATTGCTCTCAGTGTCCCTGTTGCAGAATTTCTCTTACCATTCTGTTTGGAGAAACCATTGCCACTGTGACAGAAAGTCAAGGTAAATCTTTCACAAAGCTCTAGATAGCAGTAAAAACTAGGCAGTGATTTTAATCTTTCCTTACTCTATCCTAAACTAAGGAGAGAGGTTTGGGCCCGACTTTATTATTATTTATTAGTTTTGATTAATTTTGCCCTCTGCATTGATTACCAGTGTGTCCACCAAAATGAAAAATTTGAGGGAAATAGAAATTGTCAATTTCAAAAACCTTTGGACATTTGATGAATTTTAAGTGGATAAAACACATTCATGGCTGCAGCTTCAGCCATGGATTTTGGGCCATTGCTTGAGCTCTTCTGACACTTTTTTTGGTGATGAGAAGGGCCACCGATACCATCGACACAGGCCTTTAATTTTTTTGTTACAAGTTGTTATAGTCAATGTTTTTAGTTCTAATTTCTGTTTGTTTGTAGGAAGGGTTCTATCTAAATGCAGCAAAAACCTGGCTAAAGATTGGAAAGAATTCTGATCGTCTTCTCTTTGAGTCGAAAACACAAGTAAGGAATGCTTTGATTTGTTTTTAAAGTTTTTTTAAATTGTTTATAACTTTTACATTATATGCACATTATGAATGATATACAGTATATTTAAAGTGGTCCACCCAAGGTTGCCAGACCCTACCCTTCTTAGAGATCTTTTCTAGTATGGTGGCCTCAATCTTGCTATGAATCGTAGCTTGAGTCCTTCTGTTTTTGCTCTCAGGTAGAAGCAATGTATTTTAACTGCCTCTTCAAGTTCATTGTACCATATCCAATTTTTTGACTAAGGTATATATTTTCTGGTTATCATACATTTATTCTTGAGTTCAGAATACAGCCCCAAGCACACTGGGCATTTAGGCATGGAGCATGGGCTCTGGCATTTAGCTGTAGTGGGAGGACACAGGTGGCAGCATGTGGACTCTGGGAGTCTGACGGATTCTGCATCTGGACAATACACTTAGCTGTGCAAACATTTAGGGCCATATGCACCCAGGGACAACACAACAAGCCTTAGTTCTGGCCTAGGCCCATGCTGCCATAAACGTTGGTATAGCTAAGTACTTTATCTAGCTGAAGCAGCTATCAGATTCTCATATTTTATAGGCTGCGGGAAGCAGGGCTGGACAGGACACCTGTGCCTTCCACCCACAGATAATCTGTGTAACTCCATGCTAAACACCCAGCATAGGGCCTTATATGTGCATATAGTTTTATTCAATCTTTATATAGATTGTGATATTGGTGATAGGTACTGGTTCCCAGCAGTTTACTGTGGAAGGAGGTCGTTTTTCTTATTTCTTTTTTAAAGTGTGCAAGTGTTTTATTTTTGTTTTTGGTGCACCTGATATCCGCACTCAATTTCAAATTTCTGTTCTTTAGGCCCCTTTCACACTGGGGCGGGAGGAGCGATGGCAGTAAAGCGGCGCTATTTTTAGAGGCACTGCTAATTTCGCAGCGCTGTTCGGCCACTAGCGGGAGCGGTCTTGGGTCTGGTTACCTTGTCACCTGATTGGCTGAAGTGACAGGCGCTGTGATTGGATGCCTATCCGGCGTCCAATCATAGCAGAGGATGGGAGAAGACATTGAGGACTCGGAGCGTGGAGGACAACGCTGTGACTGGAGACAGCTAAGTGACGGGCGGGGGATGTACATTGGCAGCATTTGATGGGGCACAGTAGCGGCAGCTGATGGACACACTGGCAGCAGCTGATGGGAACAGTGGCGGCAGCTGATGGGCACACTGGACGAAGGTGATGGGCACACTGGCAGCAGTTGATGGGTACAGTAGCAGCAGCTGATTGGCACACTACCTGCAGGTGATGAGCACACTGGCAGAAGGTGATGGGCACACTGGCAGCAGGTGATGGGCACACTGGCAGCAGGTGATGGGCACACTGGCAGCAGTTAATGGGCACACTGGCAGAAGGTGTAGCGGCAATTGATGGGCACACTGGCAGCAATTGATGGGGCACAGTAGTGGCAATTGATGGGAACACTGGCAGCAATTGATGGGGCACAGTGGAAGCAATTGATGGGGCACAGTAGCGCCAATTGATGGGTACAGTAGCTGCCTTTGATGGCACAGTGGCGGCAATTTATGGGCACAGTGGCTGCGTTTTGATGGCACAGTGGCTGCGTTTGATGGTCACAGTGGCTGCAATTTATCTTTTTTTTGTTCAGTTTGTTTGCGCCCCTTCCCCCCCCAAAAAAAAAAAAAATTGAGCACCAGCTGCCAGCTACCAGCTGAGTACAAAATACAAATAGGAATACTTTTTTTCAGGCAGTGCTCTGTGGGAAATGCATGCAGACATTTTTCTCAAAAAGAAAAAAGGACTTCCGGAAAATTCCATGTTTTACATGGTAGACCTGTAAGTAAATGCCCCACCTGCTGGATGTTCAAAGAAATCACATTGCCTTTGCTAAACAAAATGGTTTGCCATGGTCAGCACAGTTTCCTGCCATCAAACCTCATGTAATGAATTGTGCATCAAAGCATGATTAATCATATAAGTATTAAATCTAGCAATATGATAAAACTACTGATAAAGTTTAATGCATTAAGTTTTTTTTTGTATATGCATAGGTAATTGTAGATTTTTAGGTAGATTCAGAAAGATTTACGCCGGCGTATCAGTAGATACGCCGACATAACTCGGAATCTGCGCCGTCGTAAGTTTAAGTGTATGCTCAAACTGAGATACACTTAAACCTAGCTAAGATACGACAGCCTGCGCCGTCGTATCTTGGGGTGCAATTTTTCCGCTGGCCGCTAGGTTTGCGCTTCCGTTGAGTTCGGCGTAGAATATGTAAATGCCTAGATACGCCGATTCACGAACGTACGTGCGCCCGTCGCAGTAAAGATAAGCCGTTTACGTAAGGCGTTTTCCGGCGTAAAGTTAGTCGAACAAATAGCTGGCCGTGTCAATGTTAAGTATGGCCGTCGTTCCCGCGTCGAAATTTGAAAATTTTACGTCGTTTGCGTAAGTCGTCCGTGAATGGGGCTGGACGTAATTTACGTTTACGTCGAAACCAATACGTCCTTGCGGCATACTTTGGAGCAATGCACACTGGGATATGTACACGGACGGCGCCGTTCGTAAAAAACGTCAATCACGTCGGGTCACCAAACATTTACATAAAACACGCCCCCCCCATCCTCATTTGAATTAGGCGCGCTTACGCCGGCCCCATTTACGATACGCTGCCGTAAGTTAGGAGGCAAGTGCTTTGTGAATACAGTACTTGCCTCTCTGACTTAAGGCGGCGTAGCGTAAATACGATACGCTACGCCGCCTTAAAGATGCGGCGCCCTACCTGAATCTAGCTATTTAAATCAAATATTTTTTTTTTTTTTAACTTCCTGCACAACTGTTCCAATACACCCCTAAACTCTAAGCTGCCTACACTCCTCTATGACCCTCATATCAATGATCAATCATAATCCTTTTAAGTGCTGCACTGACACAAAAAAATACTGTTTTGCTACCAGGCCCTGTTCTATATTTTGTACACTCAGGTGGCCAGACCATTTTTGCAATTTTTCCTTTGCTTTTTTATTTTTCACTTATAGCTTTCAGAATTTGTGAAAGACCCCTTAAACCATATATTTTCTGAAAGCACATGGTCAGTAGAATAAAAAGAAGGTACTACTGATTTTTTTTATTTTTTTAAAAACTGTAAATATACAAATTTCTCAAAAAATCTGAAGGTTTTCATTTTTCCCTTACAGCTTTCAGAATTTGTGAAAGACTCCAAAAACGATATATTTTCTGAAAGCATTTGACCTCTAGAATAAAAAGAAGGTGCTGCAGGTTTTTTAGACCCTGTGAAATTTGTGCAAATGTTTATCAAAACAATATTTTTGCTAAATATCCACTAAAACCATTTTCTCTTATCGTCCATGGACGGACACAGCTCCTTAAATCTTGACAAGTGGGTTATGTTCCCTGTTTACAGGAGAGGACTAGGCAGAAACATGTTAAATAGTTAAATACATGTTACATTAACAGAGTTGAACAGCCCCACCCAGGGGGCGGTCCCTCCAGACATAACCCTCCTCACTGTAGCATGCAGCCTCAGTTTCATTCTGCCTAGCAAGGAGAAGGAGGAATGGCTCCCTTTGGGCCCAGCGCCCTGAGGAGAACTTTTATTTTATTTTATTTTACTTTTTCTTGAAGAATCTTCTTTCAACTGTCGGCTGAGAGACAGGTTGGATAATATAGATCCTTGTAGTCTACTCAGTCCGACTAGCAAGCGTGGACACACCTTTGCAAAGAGGCTGGGTCTGCCACGCCATACCCCATGACTCCTGGGGTGGCCGGTGAGCTTTGCTCGGAGGTCCACATATGACTGGGCTGTGGTGTTGTCTCACTCACAGTGAACCGGGCCGACAGCTACCTCCTTTGCGGTTGTAGTTCTGTCAGGAATGCGTCAGCGAGTCCTCGCTTGGACGGGTAAGTACAGTCCCTCCTGCTTCGGTGGATTGGTACGGCTGGGCATTTCTGCGGTTCGGGGGTCCTCTTCTCCTCCCTTCCCTGCTCATTTTCCCTTGCTGAATTGCTAACATTGCCACTGTCAGGAGGAGGGGGCCTTCCGAAGGGGACTGTGTTATCTGGTCTGTGTTTTTTTTTTTTTTTTTTTGTATTGGGCTTTCCTGTGAGGGGTTTTTCACTGTTAAAAAAGCCCTGTGATGAGCACAGATGTTTATGATTATACTTCAGCGAGTAGTTAGACGCTGACTGATTGGTGACACCTGTAACGGTTTTGCTTTTTATGCTGTATCTGTGTTTTATCCTTGAATAAAAAAGCCCTAGGAGGCTTTTCCAGTTTAAACACAGGTCCCTGCAGATGCCGCACAGTTACCCCACGGTTCTTTTCCTGTGTGCTGAGAGCGGACGGCAGCGCTGGGCAGTCTTCTCCTGAGGTGAGTCACCTGGTTACCCCTGGTCAGCGCAGCAAGTGGGTGAGAGGCCCTGAATAAGGCTCTAGGAGCTTTTGTTTATTTGTAAGGACAGGTGTGCATATTATAATACACACTATGGCCCGGATTCACAAAACACTTACGCCGACGTATCTCGAGATACGCCGCGTAAGTGTAACTATGCGTACCCACAATCTGAGATACGCCTGAAAATAGGCTTCATCCGACCAACGTAAATTTCCTACGCCGGCGTATCGTGGGCGCATATTTACGCTGGCCGCAAGGGGCGCTCCCAATGATTTTCTATGCACATATGCAAATGAGGGAGATACGCCAATTCACGAACGTGGTTGCGCCCGGCGCATAATATACGCGGTTTACGTAAGTCGTACGTCCAGCGTAAAGTTATTCCCCAAATAGGAGGCGCATCTCTTGCAAAGGTATGGACCAGGGAACACAGCCGTCGTATTTTACGTTGCTTACGTAGTACGTGAATATGGCTAGGCGTAGGTTACGTTCATGTCGTAGGCAGTGATTCGACGTATCTTAGGCAGTTGTTTCGACGTGATTCTGAGCATGCGCACTGGGATGCGGCCACGGGACGGCGCATGCGCAGTACGTTATTCGTATCTTTATGACGCTCAGTCCATCATTTACACGGGGTCACGCCTCCTTAGCATGGCTCATGCCCACTTACGCTTACGCCGAGGAAACCCAGCGTAGATTTGGGGGCGAGTGCTTTGTGACTACTGTGCTTGCCTCTGTGCGCTGCGTCGGCATAGCGTATATTCGATACGCTACGCCGGCATAAATATGCACCGATGTATGTGAATCCGGGCCTATGTAAATATTAATTAATATTTGGAGTCAGTATCTGGGTCCTTCCCCACATGCTGATGGTGGCAGCAGGTGTTAGCACCTGGGATACCCACAGAGTTGTTATTGTTAGTCCTGGACACAATTGTGCCAGGGTGGGGGTGGACTGCGGGCGGGTGGTAAAAGAGTGCCCCCTTCCCCAGTTATCCCCTGGGGAATGCTCTGGTATGAAGCCATGGACCAGGTACCTAGTTAAAAAAAAAGCAGAATAAGGCATTTATGGGTGCGCTTTTTACTGCTGCAAGGGACTCCCCTAAGCTGGATAGTGCAGCTGGCTTTCCCCCGAGGGCTCGGTCTTTTTTGGATCACACAAATCAGACCGCTGTGTAGGTTCTTTCCTTCTGTGCCCTTCTTTGATCATTTCTGAGATGCGGAATGAGAAAAGCCGCTGGGGGCTTTTGTAGTCGCTCACCGCCGGGCGGGAACCCCTGGCGCCATTTTTTGGGAGGTTTTTAAATTACATTAAAAACTCCCATTGGCGGCCATTTTGTCGTAGCCGCGTTCTGAACGCTCGGCAGCCATCTTGGAGTAGTCCTGACCCCTAGTGCTGTATACAACTCACGGAGTGAGCATTTTTCACCAGACAGTGGAGGAGCACCGACTCTCTCCTGAGGTTATTAGGCTAGAGGACCAGCTAGTCCAGGGCCTCATATAGGTCTGTGATGCTTCATTGAATGCTGCGCCCTTGTTATCCAGGGCTTTTGTTTCAGAATGGTTTTATGCACACGGTGGTGTAGTGCTTAACTCCATTACTTGGCAGCAAGAGAGTCATTGGTTCGATTCCAGACACTGACACCAATCTGCCTGGAGCTTGCATTGTCGCTCTCTGTGTCTGCGTGGGTTTCCTCCGGGTACTCCGGTTTCCTCCAAAGGCATGTGTGCATACACCTACATAATATACATACACACTATGGGTGTGTATTATTTAGGGGCAACCCTCCCAATCCGTCAAAGGCCCAGCTGGGGGACTAATCCGTCCCTGGGTGCGTAAGCCGATCATGTCGGCACCCAAATCCTGCAAATGTATGTAGCCTTCCCTCCCTGTCTCTAGGTGGGAGGGGGCGGTTTGCAGGTTCACAATTCGGTGAAACCTCCCTGCTCTCCGACCAGTCGGTCTGCGAGGTGGTCTCTTCGGAGTACTATATAGGGTTTCCTCCTATCCACAGAACAAAGTTCTTTCCTCGTGTCTTCCTCTCCCGGCCCATCGGTCTGCCTTGGGCAGTGTGGGATTTGCTAAGTTGCGGGGTAATTTTACCTTTCCTGCAGGACGAGAGTTTTGGGGTTTGCTATGGGCCTCAGGCCCTAAATACCTTTCTGAACATCGGGTAGTTCCACATGGAATCCATTTGTGTGGTGGTAGCTGCGCTCCATTCGGGGGATGTCCTGACATCCTCGGACATCAGGGACGCATACATGCATGTCCCGTTTTTGCGCATGTTACAGTGTTCTTTTCTGTGATGAGAGAGGGTCTCTGTCAGCCTGTGGCCCTCCCTTTTGATCTGGCGTCAGCACCATGGGTTTTCAGCTAGGAGCTCGCACTTATCCTAACTTTGTTGGGACAGCGAGGCTTTGCCACATTGGCTACTTGGACGACTTTCTTCTGAGAGCAGCTTCTGTCTCCGACCTAGTGGATGGGTTATTCCCATTCAGACCCTCCGAAGATTCGGGTGGGTGTTAAACGTTTAGGCCAGTGGCAGCAAGCCTGCCCTCCATGTGTGCGACCCAGGGTTCAAATCCTGGGCATGCTAGGTTCCGACTCAGCGTTGGAGTATCTAGTGTTGATCCAGACTCCTCGTGGCAAAGGTCCTTCTTCCCCTGGAAAAATTGCAGACTCTTCAGTCTGCGGTGAAGGTATTGGCATCACGAAATCTGTCTTCTCTCCGGGCGCCTGCTGGTTCCGGGCCTGTGGGTAGCGTCCTTCAAGGTGGTACTGTATGCCCAGTTCCACACCCTGGTTTTCCAGGGGAAATACTGTCCAGGTGGTAAAAATCTCTTGTCTCTGAAATCATCAGATTGCGGTGCGCCACCTAGTCAGAGTCTCTCTGAGTTGGTGACAGATCCCTGACTCTTCAGTCCGGGAAGTTGTTTCTTCCTTCCAGTGGTCGGTGTTCACGACGGATGTGTCTGGTCTCCGTAGCTGTCCATGGTCGGGCTTGGCTAGTGCCTGGGTGGAAGACCGCCTGGGAATACCAGGTGCTGTCTACTGTTCATTGTCCTACTATGTTAGGCGATCAGGCTATGCTTCTCCTCATGGTCGACCGATCTGGTTTCAGCCGGACAACGCCACGGCCATAGCTTCGGTCTACCATCAGGTATACCGGCAGGCGGACTACTGGAGTCGCCAGATGCTGGACCAGGGCGACTGGTCTTTGTGCTTGGGGTTTTTCGGCTCCCTTGCAGGAGGATGAGCCTAACAGGGCATGGATCTCCTGGCCACTCGTCTTCGCCGTAAGGGTGTCAAAGTTAGTGGCCAGGTCTAGTGATCTGGTACAGACGCGTCAGTCGTGCTGGTGCCCCTGTGGGGTCTGTATCGGCGACTTTTTGCCGGTCCTCCATGGTAGTTGCTTCTTCGGCCGCTCCACAGAGTGGAGGCTGAAGAGATCCCGATGATTCTAATCGCTCCAGATTGACCTCGGCGTCTTCTTCCGGAGGATCTACCGCCGCACCTCTCTTGGTGCGAAGGGATGGAGTGACGTCCATGGACGTACTCGGTGTCCAGGGTCCTGCTCTTTTTAAAGCTTGGAGTGGATCTAAAAATTGCTTAAAGCACCGTTTGGGGGCAGATTTCAGCCTTGGCTGTGTTCTTTCAGTGGCCTTTTTGCGGCCCGTTCCCTGGTGGGTCCCTTTTTTTTGTGTGCAGGGGGTTTGTCATATACTTTCCCCTCTTGGCCCATCTCTTCCCCCACGAGTTTTGACTCTGGTGCTCTCGGTTCTTCAGGAACCTTCCTTTGGAAACATCAGAGAGATTTTCTCTTGACACTATCTCAGAATGTGGCCCCTTTAGTGGCCTTTACCTCTGTTGGAGGGGTTTCTGAGTTGGCGGTCTTGTCTTGCAAGCCGCCATGCTTGATCCTCCATAAGGATTAGGTGATGGTGCGCCCGCGACCTTCCCTTCTTCTGAAGGAGGTTTCGGCCTTTCATACCTTAGGCGTGGTACGCGCTTTGCGGGTATACCAGCCTACTACGGCTCCGTTTCGGAGCTTCTGACTCTCTTTTGTGTCGGTGTCTGGTCCACAAAAGGGCCTGGCGGTCTCGTTTCTCGGTGGATCAGGCAGACCGTCATACAGGCCTATGCTCCTAAGGGGCGGGCCCCCCTTTTCGGTCACGGCACTTTCGACCAGGGTAATTGGTGCTTCCTGGGTTTTTTTCCGACATCATGCGTCGGTCTCACAGGTGTGCGAGGCGGCCACTTGCTCCTCCGTTCACGTTTTTCCAGAATTTACATGGTTGCTGTGAGTGCATCTTATGATGTTTTTTTCAGCCGCTAGTTTTTTGCCGGCGGCTGTTTAAAGTTGCACATCCTCCGTTGAGGAGCTCTGCTTGTTTTGGGGTGAAGTTAAAATTGGTTTTACTGATATATTTCCCACCCCTCGTTTTTTTGACACTGCTTGGGGACGTCCCACTTGTCAAGATTTAAGGAGCTGTGTCCGTCCATGGACCATAAGAGAAAATAGGATTTTTTGGACTCACCGTAAAATCCTTTTCTCTGAAGTCCATGGACGGACACAGCTCCCACCCCTCCTTTTTAGGTTTGTACTGCTTGTTATGAACTGAGGCTGCATGCTACAGTGAGGAGGGTTATGTCTGGAGGGACTGCCCCTAGGGCGGGGCTGTTCAACTCTGTTAATGTAACATGTATTTAACTATTTAACATGTTTCTGCCTAGTCCTCTCCTGTAAACAGGGAACATAATTTAAGGAGCTGTTTCCGTCCATGGACGATAAGAGAAAAGGATGTTACGGTGAGTACAAAAAATCCTGTTATTAGCAGATAAAAACACAGCTAATTTTTCAAAATTCCTGCTAAATCCCTCATATGTATGTGTGTGTGTGTGTGTATATATATATATATATATATATATATATATATACACACACACACACATACATATGAGGGATTTAGCAGGAATTTTGAAAAATTAGCTGTGTTTTTATCTGCTAATAACAGGATTTTTTGTACTCATGTTTAACCTGTATGGAGTTAATACATAACAAATATTTGTAATTTTTACATTTTTGGGAAAATGGTTCAAATCAATCGTACTCAAAAATGTTACTATACACATTTCTCAAAAAATATGAAGGTTTTCATTTTTCCCTCACCCCCCCCCCCCCCCCCCCCCAAACCATATATTTTCTGTAAGCATAGGACCAGTAGAATAAAAAGAAGGTGCTAATGATTTTTACGGGCGCACAATATTTGCGTAAATGTTTATCATAGCAATATTTTCGCTAAATATACACTAAAATCATTAATAGTGGATTCATACATGGCAAAATGTAAAAAATTCCTGCAAAATTCCCAGTAAATATAAAAGTTAAAACTTTATTGAGTTAATAAATAACAAATATTTGTACATTTGAAATTTCAACTTTTTGTGAAATGGTGAAAGCTGAAGGTACACAAAACTGTAAATAACAACAATTTACTAAAAAAAAATTGGAGGTTACGTGTTTTTCTGTATATTTTTGTTGTTATACCATAAAAATTACAGACTGATCATTTCTTTGTCAGTGGGCAAAAACTTACAAAATCAGCAGGGGATCAAATACTTTTTCCCCTCACTGTATTTTCCAGATTTGAAAGGATGTCTTCTGGTCTTCTCTTCACACTTTCTCTGTTTTACCAGGTGGCTGTTAAGGCCTCATCTTAAGCCAGCTTACATTGTACGATCCTTCAGGCAGCTCTTTGAACTACAGGTTGCCCTCAATTTTTTTTCTTTTTGTAAAATATAAAAAACACTAAGTGCAACATACCCAATATATAATTTCCTTGTGTTTTTTGTCCTAATGGGAGCCTTATATATCAACATACCTCAGCTCTTCATTTACAGGTGTAAAAAAGAAGAAAATAAATCTTGCACCTAATAAAAAAATTACTTGATAAATAAAAGCTGCTAACCCCACAAAATTACAGAACCTGAAAAACATGTTAAGAGAAATATATATAATATATTGATGGGGTTCGCTAGGTAAATGTACTAATTATGTAAAATAAGTGAATTACATAAAAAGAAAAATAATTCACAAATATTTTAAAACAAACACCAGCCTGTGTCAGGTCACCCGTGGCCAGGTGACAAGTGCACCCCGTAGGGGTCAGGGATGCACCACAGGGAAGTGAACCCTATAGCCCACTACTGCTGGCAGGGAGGAAGCGTAACCCAAGATCACCCAGGGCGCGGAGTCTAAGACCCAGTTTTGTATTCACCAGAGCCTTTGATGGTAAGGATGGTCTTGGCCGCAACTGGGTCCAGGTCGCATTCCCGAGATTCCTTAAGTCACACTCTGCAGGGAGAAAGGGGAAGCAGCCAGCAGGACAAACAGCGGTGATGGGCAGGCCGAGGTCAGGGCAACAGGCAGACAAGGATAACCGTAGGACATGCAAAATAGTCAGGGGCACAGGCAGACAAGGAATGCGGGGACAAGCAAAAATGGTACATGGAAAGATGATCGTAGCACTCTGCAAACAGGAACTAGCAAACTACACTGCAGACAGGAACTAAGCATAGGAACACTGTTGAACAGCACTGCAGACCTGTAGAGCAAAGGTTAATATAGGCTTCCTGGGATGGACTAGGGTGGAGCCATACAGGAAGAGGAAGTGATAAAAAGGGGAACCAGAACAGGGTCAGCCTCTAATGAACACATGGAGATCAGGTAAACAGACAGACTTGATGCATATTCATGACAGCCTGCCTATGCACACAATAACAAAATTGTGATATATTCAAAGTGCTAAAACAAATAGGTGCTGAAGTGCACTACAAAATGTGAGGTTAATAACCTGGATGAGCAAAAAATGCAAGAGGTGGTACTAGGTCACATACAGACATCACTTCCGGTCCCTCTTGCTCACCGCTGTCACAGGTGGAACGCACGCCAGTACATCTCCACTCTGGACATCTTTTCCACCTACGGTCCTGCCATCCAGCCTCTATGCCAGGTCTGTGCCACCCACTAAGTAAGCAGGCATTTGGCTTTCTATTTGTATAAGTTTTTGGTTTATTAAATGGGATTACACTATTGCCGTTTCACTTTTCATTTGCATATCCTGATCTGAGCCTCCATGAGGCAGGGGTTGCTCCAGTTACATCATCTCCATTTATGTCAGCAAGTGTTATCTTGCTGTTAAGTGCATTTGACATATTTTTTGGTTAAAATGGTCAACAACTTTTGGTACGCTGCCATCCTCACTTTGAGCAAGTTTGGGTGTTTGGTTTGCAGTTGGTGAAGGTGGATATTGCTAGCTGTCACTTCTGGATTCCATTCTCAGAGGATGTTTTCAGAGTTCATCACAGTTCATCACAAAGACTTTTTGAATGCAGCATGCATTGAATTTAAGGACTTTTGCAGCTCATTATTCTTTTGATATAGCACAGTTCACCTAGTGTCCACGTTTCAATACTATGCACTTGGGGCATTTTTTGATTTGCATATTTTGCTCATCCAGGTTATTAACCTCACAATTTTGTTATTGTGTGCATAGGTAGGCTGGTGTTTGTTTTAAAATATTTGTGAATTATTTATCTTTTTATGTAATTCACTTATTTCACATAATTAGTCAATTTACCTAGTGCCCCCATCAATATATTATATATATTTCTCTCTTCATTTGCAGGTGTAGAGTACTTGTTATTTTAGAGAGTTAGTATACTAAAACAGTGACAGAACTTGATCAGGGTGTAAAGACCAGTTTGTGCTATTTCTTGGATGCTAAAAACAGAAACAAAAAGTCTTATCTGAGCGCACTTTCTTGTTGGCTAGTAGTTACTTAAAAGCCCTTATCAGGTTTTATAGAATTCCAGCTTGATTAATTGAAGTGGTACTGACATGGAGCAGGCTTTTTAGTAATGCTGCTTGTGGTATGAAGAAGGGTGTCATAGTTTAATCAGAGACGTTCAGTGTGGAAAAACAGCTATGGAATTAACTATATTTTTACTTAATAGCAAAAAAACTGCAAAAAAACAAAGCATTGGATAATTTGCGCTCTATCCGCTATTTGTTTATAGAAATATTTCTAAAACTATTATTATTGGTTTTATGGTTTTCATATACAAATGTATTTATTTAATATGGCCAGGAATAAGAAATTAAATAAAAAATTGTATTCTTAACTTATCAGCAAAATGTATTTCTTGGGGTACAGTACGGAACAGGTTTTGTAGTCAGGGCCAGTTTAAGAACATCATGGGCCTGGTGCTGAGGATTTTTTTTTTTTTTTTTTATAAATAATAAATAAATAAATATACAAACATTTTTTTGTTATAACAAATTAAATTAAAGAGAGAGAGGGAGGATGAGAGAGGAGTGAGGGGTAAGGGAGGGAAAATGAGAGAGAAAAGGGGAATGAGAGAGAGAGGATGAGCATGCATGGGAACAACATCAGCGCAGCCCAGCCAAGGCAAGTGACCGAAGGCACAGAGCCCAGAAGGAAGACAGGGTGAAGATGGAAGCGCCCGGGACCCGCCGGACTGATCACAGCGCAGCACTGGAGGGCTCAGTCTGACAATTTAAGTGTACTCTAATGTTCTAATATGCTGTGCATATTTGTACACTATGGCATACCCTACCTCAAGGCCTCTAAAAAGTAGTAATGTTAGCAAAGTTTACTACCGCTTTATTATCACAGGATCCCAGAAGCCTCTCACGGGGCCCCCTACTGACCTGGTGGCCCTTGGGCAGGGCCTAAGTGCATGGTTGCCAACATTTCAAAAATCTTTTTAAGGGACACTTTTTTACAAGTGCTATATTTAGAGTAGCTGAGATCCCCTATACATCACAATAGTAATCACAAAATTAAATAAGTACTAATAATGGGCAGAACAAATATGAGGACTGAGATTTCCTTTAGTTGAACTAACAAGCGTGTGCCCATTCTAGAGCTGGTAATATTAAGGATATTCGGTATAATTTTAAAGAACTGTTTTTGTGGGTAAGAGGCGTAGGAGAGGAGTATGGACGATATAAAACTGGGAAGTATGTGCAGGTGATGGAGAGGAATGTGGAGGAGAGGAGTGTAGACAGTATGATACTGAGCAGTATGTAAATTAAATGAGTGTGGAGGGTAAGACAGTGGGAACTATGTACAGGAGAGGAGTGTGGAGGATATGACAGTGGGCAGTATGCTCAGCAGAGGAGTGTGGAGGGTATGACAGAGGGTGGTATGTACCAGAGAAGAGTGTGGAGGGTATGACAGAGGGTGGTATGTACCGGAGAGGAGTGTGGAGGGTATGAAAGTGGGCAGTATGTACAGAAGAGGAGTGTGGAGGGTATGATGGGGGGCGGTATGTACAGGAGAGGAATGTGGTGAGAAAGATAGTTGGCAGTATGTAGAGTGTGAAGGGTACGGTTGGGTTACAGTATGTACAGGAGAGGAGTGTGGAGGGTAAGCTTGGGTTACAGTATGTACAGGAGAGGAGTGTGCAGGGTATGACAGTGAGCAGTATGTACAGGAGAGGAGTGTGAAGGGTATCACAGTGGGCGGTATGTACAGGAGAGGAGTGTGGATGGTATGATAGTGGGCAGTATGTATAGGAGAGGCGTGTGAAGGGTATGATGGGGCAGTATCTACAGGAGAGGAGTGTGGAGGGTATGATAGTGGGCAGTATGCACAGGAGACTAGTGTAGAGGGTATGACAGCCGGCACTATGTACAATAGAGGAGTTTATGAATGTGGGCAGTATGTACAGGAGAGGAGTGTGGAGGGTATGATAGTGGGCAGTATGCACAGGAGACTAGTGTGGAGGGTATGACAGCCGGCACTATGTACAATAGAGGAGTTTATGAATGTGGGCAGTATGTACAGGAGAGGAGTGTGGAGGGTATGATAGTGGGCAGTATGCACAGGAGACTAGTGTAGAGGGTATGACAGCCGGCACTATGTACAATAGAGGAGTTTATGAATGTGGGCAGTATGTACAGGAGAGGAGTGTGGAGGGTATGACAGTGAGCAGTATGTACAGGAGAGGAGTGTAGACGGTAGGGATGACTGAGTCAAAAGAAACCTGTCTCACAGGACTAGGACTGTAACATGCTAAAGCTAGCGACCAAGAGGCAGGAGGGACCACTAGTCCTTTAAAGTGATTGTAAAGGCAGAATTTGTTTTATCTTAATGCATTTTAACCACTTAACCCCCGGACCATATTGCTGGTCAAAGACCAAAGCACTTTTTGCGATTCAGCACTGCGTCGCTTTAACTGACAATTGCGCGGTCGTGCGACATGGCTCCCAAACCAAATTAGCGTCCTTTTTTCCCCAGAAATAGAGCTTTCTTTTGGTGGTATTTGATCACCTCTGCGGTTTTTATTTTTTGCGCCATAAACAAAAATAGAGCGACAATTTTGAAAAAAATGAATATTTTTTACTTTTTGCTTTAATAAATATCCCCCAAAAAAAAATATATATATATATATATATATATATATATATATATATATAAAAATTTCCTCTGTTTAGGCCGATACGTATTCGTTTTTTTCGGTACTGCGACATTATGGCGGACACTTCAGACACTTTTGACACATTTTTGGGACCATTGGCATTTTTATAGCGATCAGTGCTATAAAAATGCATTGGATTACTATAAAAATGCCACTGGCAGTGAAGAGTTTAACACTAGGGGGCGGGGAAGGGGTTAAGTATGTTCCCTGGGTGTGTTCTAACTGTAGGGGGAGGTGGCCTCACTAGGGGAAATGACCGATCTTCTGTTCATACATTGTATGAACAGAAGATCAGCATTTTTCCCCCTGACAGGATTGGGAGCTGTGTGTTTACACACACAGCTCCTGGTCCCCGCTCTATAACAAGCAATCGCGGGGGCCCGGCGGCGATCGCGCCCGCCGGGCATGCGCACGGGGACGAGCGTGGGGCTCGCGCGCCTTCGGCGGCGCGCACATGCCCCTAGTGGCCTACGCGAGAGCCGACGTTATATTACGTGCTCTCGCGCAGGGGAGCCTACCTGCCGCCGTAAAACGACGGCGGCTGGTCGGGAAGTGGTTAAAAAGCCTTCTATAAAAAGCCACTATAGCCGCCGTCAGTAATCGACTGTAAAAAATCTGACAGGCTGGTTGAGCAATGGATCGACTAGAGCAGTGGTTCTCAACCCTGTCCTCAAGTACCCCCAACATGCCATGATTTGGGAATTGCTGTCCAAAATACCAAGCCAGTAAGTGAAACATTTCAGGGTTATTTTTTCTTATGTTTTTCTTGCTCTACTTATTTTCTGTTAGTTTCTTGTTGAAGAAACAAAATAGTTCTTTATAGGCATGAAAATGTTACACATAGATAAAATAAGTAATACGTTTCTTATTCCCAAGTTTCAACGGGAGACATCTGTGAGGTGATAAACTAGAGATGTGCTGTCCCTAAGAGCCCTTTCACACTGGGGCGTTGAAGGCGTCGGCGGTAAAGAGACGCTATTTTTAGCGGCACTTTACCGTCGTCTTAGCGGCACTAGCGGGGCGCTTTTAACCTACGCTATCGACCGAAAAAGGGTTAAAAGCACCCACAAAACGCAGTTGCCCATTGATTTCAATGGGAAGGGGCGCTTTAGGAGCAGTATATACACCGCTACTAAAGCGCCTCAAAGATGCTGCCAGTGTCCTGCCAGTGCACCGCTCCAGTGTGAAAGCCGGAACTTCCTGGTGAGTCAGGAGGAATTAGCGAGGAGACATTGCTGGAAGTGGCAGCAGACGAGTTTTCTAACATATGACTAATCGTTCGAGTTCATCGTGCTGTGGACCAGTCTCACTCCAGAAGGCATACTCCTACTGATATCTACGCTTGGTTTGACTACCTGTAATGGGTGTCAAATTCTTCTGGTGAGTAGATTGTTTGCCTGGTGGTGGTAGAAGACGCTATTTATCTCACCCAGATTGCAAAGATTCTCATCACTCACGTTGATAGAAGATTTTGGTGGTGGTTCATAGACATTTATTTTTAATTTATTTTGTAAATACAGTAAAACCTTGGATTGCGAGCATAATCCGTTCCAGAAACATGCTTGTAATCCAAAGCACTTGTATATAAAAAGCAAATTTCCCCATAAGAAATAATGGAAACTCAAATGATTTGTTCCACAACCATTTATTCATAAGTCCTTCAGTTTATAGTCTATATAAAAAGATTATAGCAATGTGATAGGTTATGTAACATAAATAGCTGGATTCAGATAGAGTTACGCTGGCGTATCAGTAGATACGCCGACGTAACTCGGAATCTGCGCCGTCGTAAGTTTAAGTGTATTCTCAAACTGAGATACACTTAAACCTATCTAAGATACGACGGCCTTAGACGTACTACGACGGGAAAAAAAACGTGAATGCTCAGAAGCAAGTTTTGAGACGGGAGCACTCGTTCTGGTAAAACTGGCATTTGTAATGGAGATAGCACATTCGTCACGCTGTAACAGACTGAAAAGTACGAAGACTGAAAGGTGCGAATTGTCTCTCACCAAACTTTTACTAACACAAAATCAGCAAAAGCTACCCAAAGGGTGGCGCCATCTGAATGGAACTTCCCCTTTATAGTGCCATTGTACGTGTTGTACGTCACCGTGCTTTGCTCGATCATTTTTTTTTCACGATCGTGTGTATGCAAGGCAGGCTTGACAAGAATCACGTCGAGAAAAACTGCGTTTTTTCCATGACATGAAAAATGGCCGTTTGTACACAGTTTTAGAGGCACACCTCTTCTCTTTTGTACTCAGTTGTGACATGCCACTACTTGTATATCAAGACATCGCTTGTATATCAAGTCAAAAATTTAAAAAAAAAATGTTGCTTGCCTTGCAAAACACTCTCAAACCAAGTTACTCTCAAACCAAGGTTTTACTGTAGTTTATATGGACATTTATTATGAGTGTTTAGAACGCATGTGAATTCACTTATGGTTTTCAACACTATTATTGTTTATGTGTGCATATATGGTTATTTAGAGCGTGGTATGAAATGTATTTGATTTCTTTACCACAGTTATTTTAAACACCTGATGGACTTTTCCAAGTGTACTCAGGAATGTCTTATGTGACTGTTGTGACCTTCTCACTTGTGTGCCAAACTTTTATCCTTATGTGGCTGTCCCTATTAAACCTAGGTCTCTGGAAATAATTTGTCTCATCTTTTTTTTAATTAAGGGTCTACTTGAAAAAAGAAAAAGGCGTGTTTGTGTTTGGCCCTATAGACTTTAATGAGAGCTCATGAAAAATGCATGTACATGCTTTTGGTGTGTTTCTGGCAGGGGTTTGTGTTTAACAACCAGTCTCCTCCACCCACAAAAAAAATGCATAAAAACTTATGAAAAACATACTGAAAATGCATGACTTTGCAGCAGCCCTAGTGTGAAACTAGGCTAAGAGCCAGTACACACTGGGGCGACTCAGCCGCCTGACAAGTCGTGTCCCATTCTATTCACCAGAACCGTTCTAATAGGAGCGACGCAAGTCGCTCCGACTTAGAAAAAGGTTCTTGTACGACTTCGGGGGCGATTCAGGGCGACTTGCATTGACTTCTATACAGAAGTAATTTTGCAAGTCGCCTCTGAAGTCGTCTTCAGAACGCCTTGCCAAGTCGCCCCCTTAAGTCGTGCCGCCCCAGTGTGAACCGGCTCTTAACCACTTCCCGACGGCCGTACGACTATATACGGCCGCAGGGTGGTTCTACTTCTCTAGGGCACCGTGTTTTTACGGCCGCCCCTTTCTGCGTTCCCCACGCGCGCTCCCGAGCGCGCAGCGGGGAACTTCTGTGCTGGCCGTGTCCCTTGGACACAGCCAATCACAGATCGCCGTGAACGGACAATCCGAGTGGCCGTTTGCTAGGCGATCTGTGCGGCCAATGAGAGATGATCTCCTATGTAAACATATGAGATCATCTCTCATTGCCGGCTCTCACACTGACAGCGTCCTGTCAGGAAGAGAGGAGACCGATCTGTGTCTCTTGTACATAGAGACACAGATCGGTCACCCCCCTTCCCCCACAGTTAGAACACTATATAGGGAATACATTTAACCCCTTCCTCACCCCCTAGTGTTAACCCCTTCCCTGCCAGGGACATTTATACAGTAATTGGTGCATATTTATAGCACTGATTGCAGTATAAATGTGAATGGTGCCAAAAATGTGTCAAAAGTGTCCGATGTGTCCGCCATAATGTCGCAGTCGCAATAAAAATCGCAGATCGCCGCCATTACTAGTAAAAAAAAATAATTAAAAAAAATAATTCTGTCCCTTATTTTGTAGACGCTATAATTTTTGCGCAAACCAGTCGTTTATTGCGATTTTTTTTTTTACTAAAAATATGTAGAATACGTATCGGCCTAGACTGAGGAAAAAAATAAAAACATAAAAATAAAAATTGAGCTATTTATTATAGCAACAAGTAAAAAATATTTATTTATTTTTCAAAATTGTCGCTCTATTTTTGTTTATAGCGCAAAAAATATAAACCGCAGAGGTGATCAAATACCACCAAAAGAAAGCTCCATTTGTGGGAAAAAAAGGACGTCAATTTTGTTTGGGAGCCACGTCGCACGACCGCGCAATTGTCAGTTAAAGCGATGCAGTGCCGAATCGCAAAAAGTCCTCTGGGCAGGAAGGGGGTTTAAGTGCTAAGTAAGGAAGTGGTTAAAGTATACAACAATCAGATTTTGTTTGTTATGATTTCTCATGTAACAATCTGTACTAACAGCTAGAGGTCGACCGATATTTGGCGTTTTTAATTAATCGGCATCGGCCGATTTGTGTTTTAAAAAAGCCGATTTAAACTTCAGCACCGCGACTTGCAAAAAGCTTCTGTAAATAGAAGTCAATGCAAGTTGCCTGAAGCTTCCCATAGAAGACTTCTCTCTCTCCTGGGCAGCCTGCCAAGTTTTAGAAAAGATATACAATGTTGCTACTTATCAATGAACTGAACTCCATGTAGGAGAATTCTCAGTTTAACCATTTAAAGGCTAAATCTTTTTTGACACTTGTTGCTTACAAGTAAAAATCCTGTATTTTCTGCTAGAAAATTACTTGGAACCCCCAAACATTATATATTTTTTTTTTTAGCAGAGACCCTCGGAAATAAAATAGCAATTGCTGCAATATTTAATGTTACACGGTATTTGCGCAGCGGTCTTTTAAACACATTTTTTGGGGAAAAAATATACTTTAACAAATAAAAAAAAATAACTAAACAGTAAAGTTAACCCATATTTTTTTTTTCGGCCAAAAGTTTTCATTACCTGTGTGTGTGTGTGTGTGTGTGTGTGTGTGTGTATATATATATATATATATATATATATATATATATATATATAATATAAAAAAATACACATACACAAAAACAGGTAATGAAAACTTTTGGATGAAAAAGCGCCTGAAAAATCGGCTTAACATATCGGCCCCAAAAAATCAGCATCATAAATTGGCTATCGGCCGCCGCGATTTCTAAATATCGGCATCGGCCAGAGAAAAACCCATATCGGTCGACCTCTACTAACAGCTATGCGGTACAAGGGCCTACTACAAAAATTCACTGAAATTATGTCCGTCCAGGCAGATCCTCACTATACTCAAATTTGTGGTATGGTTTTTTTTGCTCTGACAGAAAACATCAGAAACAACAAATTGTAAAGGAGTATCCTTTTATACATATCTATATAGAATAAATTATATTTTTGTACATTTTGGGCTAGCAAATATTAAGAAAAGCTTTTATAATGTTTTTTGGCTCAGTAGCACCACTTGCTGTTCATCAGAAGAAATGCTGCTCTGTTCTTACAGGAATTCTCAAGTCAACTCCCTGAACCCTTCACAGTAACACGCACAAGGCCACTCAGAATGACTGCCTTTGTGCTGAACATACAGTACAGACCAAAAGTTTGGACACACCTTCTCATTCAAAGAGTTTTCTTTATTTTCATGACTATGAAAATTGTAGATTCACACTAAAGGCATCAAAACTATGAATTAACACATGCAGAATTATACATAACAAAAAAGTGTGAAACAACTGAAAATATATTTCATATTCTAGGTTCTTCAAAGTAGCCACCTTTTGCAGCAGACACATCTCTAGAACTGTTAGAGGAGACTGTGAATCAGGCCTTCATGGTAGAAGATCTGCTAGGAAACCACTGCTAAAGAAAGGCAACAAGCAGAAGAGACTTGTTTGGGCTAAAGAACACAAGGAATGGACATTAGACCAGTGGAAATCTGTGCTTTGGTCTGATGAGTCCAAACTTGAGATCTTTGGTTCCAACCCCCGTGTCTTTGTGCGACGCAGAAAAGGTGAACGAATGGACTCTACATGCCTGGTTCCCACTGTGAAGCATGGAGGAGGAGGTGTGATGGTGTGGGGGTGCTTTGCTGGTGACACTGTTGGGGATTTAATCAAAATTGAAGGCATACTGAACCAGCATGGCTACCACAGCATCTTGCAGCGGCATGCTATTCCATCCGGTTTGCGTTTAGTTGGACCATCATTTCTTTTTCAACAGGACAATGACCCCAAACACACCTCCAGGCTGTGTAAGGGCTATTTGACCAAGAAGGAGAGTGATGGGGTGCTGCGCCAGGTGACTACCTCTTGAAGCTCATCAAGAGAATGCCAAGAGTGTGCCAAGCAGTAATCAAAGCAAAAGGTGGCTAATTTGAAGAAACCTAGAATATGAAATATATTTTCAGTTGTTTCACACTTTTTTGTTATGTATAATTCCACATGTGTTATTTCATAGTTTTGATGCCTTCAGTGTGAATCTACAATTTTCATAGTCATGAAAATAAAGAAAACTCTTTGAATGAGAAGGTGTGTCCAAACTTTTGGTCTGTACTGTAGATCTGAACCCAAACTGGATGATATTCAGTTTGCTAAAGTGGTTCTTTACCCTGTTTGAGAAAAATAAAAGTCAAATACTGTAGCTCCTGACTTTTAATAAAAGGACACTTCAGGGTCGTGCTTACCTGAACTGTTTCTTCTCCAGTCTTCGGGTCCCCAGCACGTTTACGCTGTAAACAGTAAATATACTGCGTTCCCAGTGAGGTTTTTGCCAAGTAAATACTGTAGTCAATATGTCAAACCTTAAAATTGCATGTGTCTGTGAAATGGCAACAAACTTTAGTACCCTATATGTTCCATAATTGATGGTTTAACCACTTCCCGCCTGGCCTATAGCAGATTGAAATGGTTCTGTTATCCTGACTGGATTCCATGCCAGCGCGTGCCCGTGGGGGCCCACAGCATGGCGATCGCGAGTGTGGCGTGTCAGTCTGACACGCTGCTACTGTGATCGTGGTAAGAAGCCTCTGACAGAGGCTTCTTAGCACGTGATCAGCTGTGACCAGACACGGCTGATCATCGCGCGAACCAGGAAGTGCCGGTAAACCGCAGACCTCGGTTCACGCTGACAGGGAGAGACGCCGAGCGGTGGCTCTCCCTATTAGAGGGGGGGGGGTCTGTGCTGATAATCGGCATATTGATTATCAGCACAGCCCCCATGAAATGTACCCATCAGCTGCCAATCGGTGCCCAGAGGCTGCCAGTCAGTGCCCCATCATATCCTCCTGTCAGTGCCCAATAAAGTACCAATCAGTGCCCACCACAGTGCAAATCAGTACCATAGTGCCAGTGTTCATCACAGTGCCAACCAGTGCTCAGAATTGGCACCTGTCAGTACCTGTCCAATCAGTGCTGCCCATCAGTGCCATCTATTTGTGTCCATCAATGCCACCTGTCAGTGCCCATCAGTGCTGCCGATCAGTGCCCATCAGTGCTGCATATCAGTGCCACCTATCGCTGCCTATCAGTGCCCATCAGTTCTACATATCAGTGCCAACTCATCAGTGCCCATTGGTGCCGCCTCATCAGTGCCTGTCAGTGAAGGAGAAAACCAAATTTTATAACGGAAACAACGAATTTTTTTATTTTTTTTCTAAAATTTCATATTTTTTTTAGTTTGTTTTGCAAAAAATAAAAACCCCAGAGGTGATCAAATGCCACCAAAAGAAAGCTCTATTTGTGGGAAGAAAATTATGAAAATTTTGTTTGTGTACAGTGTTGCATGACTGCGCAATTGTCATTCAAAG
This sequence comes from Rana temporaria, assembly GCF_905171775.1. Lineage (NCBI taxonomy): Eukaryota > Metazoa > Chordata > Amphibia > Anura > Ranidae > Rana > Rana temporaria. The sequence continues at coordinate 95,850,915 of NC_053491.1, read as the reverse complement.
TGAGACAGCGCTGAAAGCTCAAAATTGTCCTGGGCAAAAAGGGTGAAAGTGCCTGGTATTGAAGTGGTTAAGGGATAAATTCACCTTTTTTTTTTCAAAATTTCAGCCCCCCTATGTACCAATATAGCATTCATGTAATTTTTTTTTGCAAAAATATCAAAGCTTTCCATAAAATTCACAAAAACCTTACTGTCCCATCCATGTTTACAAAAATATCTATTGCTTCTATCTTACTTCCTTACAGGAGTGGACCAGCTGACCTCATTAGCACACACCCTGCATGATCCACCCACCCATTCCCAGGTGCACGATTTTTAAATGAATGCAATCAATCAGTGGTCATCCTCCTCACTAAATACACAATATACAATCAGATTGCATAGTGTATGGCCATCTTTATACAATTACATAAGAGGGAGTGGACAGAAACACTCAACTGTCAAGCCCCGTTCACAACTCTGCATAGTTGTGAACCCACAAAACGCCAAAATGTCCCATAAGCCACATATGGCACAGCCCATTGAAATCATCAGGCTGCCCTATGCGTGTCACAGGAAAAACGAGCCACAAAACATTTGCTTCCACTATACTAGAAGTGAATGGGGCCTGAAAGTGAAATTGATGCGGTAACACAAAAACAATGATGCTCAATTCACATCTGTGCGTTTCCGTTCATTTCAGAAATGCGCGGCACAAAAATTTGCAGTAAAAACGCACCAAGCTTCACTCTAAAAAAAAAGTTCTGAAGCTTCTTTGGAGCGATTGCTGTGGGTAGGGCACCCCATTCAGAGTGAAAATGTTTTAAAACACCCCCCCTCGCAAAAAAAAAAACACATGTGGAAATGCGAGTTTCTGCTATGCAGAGATGTAAACAGGGCTTAAAGCGGGGGTTCACCCTAAAAAAAAATTCTAACATTGCATGGAGCCAACCTATGAGACTGACAGTATGCTGTGTTTTTTTTTTTTTTTTGCGTACATACCATTTTAGGGCTATTTTCACCCCCGGCTTTCCCGCGGGAGTGGGCGTTCCTAATCACAGGCTGTGATTGACGTGCTTCCGACCGGCGCATACTGCGTGTCACGAGTTGCCGAAAGAAGCCGAACGTTGGTGCGGCTCTATACGGCGCCTGCGCACCGACGTTCGGCTTCTTTCGGCAACTCGTGACGCGCAGTATGCGCCGGTCGGAAGCACGTCAATCACAGCCTGGGATTAGGAACGCCCACTCCTGCGGGGAAGCCGGGGGGGGGGACCCTAAAATGGTATGTATGCAAGAAAAAATAAAAACAACAGCATACTGTCGGTCTCATAGGTCGGCTCCATGCAATGTTAGAATTTTTTTTTAGGGTGAACCCCCCGCTTTAACAGCTGAGTGTTTCTGTCCACTCCCTCCTATGTAGTTGTATAAAGATACACTATGCAATCTGATTGTATATTGTGTATTTAGTGAGAAGGGTGATCATTGATTTATTGCATTTGATTTAAAAAACGTGCAGGTGGTAGTGGGTGGTTGGATGATGCAGGGTGTATGCTAATGAGGTGAGCTGGTCAACTCCTTCCTGTGTCATTACCTACAGTCTGTAAGGAAGCAAGACAGAAGCAATAGATATGTTTGGAAACATGGATGAAGGACAGTAAGGTAAGTCTATGTATATTTTATGGAAAGCTTTGATATTTTTGAAAAAAGTACATAAATGCTATATTGGTACATAGGGGAGCTGTAATTTAGAAGAAAAAAAAAAGGTGAACTTATCCTTTAAAAGCCCCGCAAGTCATCAGTTTAGAGCAGGGATCCTCAAACTATGGCCCTCCAGCTGTTGCAGAACTACACATCCTATGAGGCATTGTAAAACTCTGACATTCACAGACATGACTAGGCATGATGGGAAATGTAGTTCCTGAATAACTGGAGGGCCATAGTTTGAAGACCCATGGTTTAGAGCTACGCAGGAGAGCTCTGGTACTCAAATTATTGCTCTGGCGTGTGTGGTGATGTGTATTGCAATCAACATTTCTTTATCATACACCACGGGACACAGAGCCTTTGTCTTTACATAATGGGTTAAGGGTCACCAGCGGTGATTGAACACTGGCACAACCGATTGAAGACAGTTTCCCTCCATATAACCCCTCACCAGTGTCTAAAGGTGTTGGATGCGCAAGGATTTGGTAAGGATAGCTCTGCTAAAGAAGACCCTCTGGGGGTAGAAGGAGCTATGCTTTGGGATCCATCCAAGACGCTAATAATTACGCTGAAACTGTATGGGATCCAGGCCTCGTGGAGAGGCGTTGCCTGTAATGTCTCTCTTCAGAGGACTGGGCTCTAGGGTCCAGCACTTTCGCTACAGCAGCTTAAAGTCCTGGTTAGAGTCTTTTACAAGACCCAGGGGAGAGGTATCCTTTAAATAGGAACCCATATCCCTGAAGGTTAGCACATAAAACGCACCGAGATGGGTGAAGATTGGTGCTGTCTGAATTTTTTCAGCAGAAAAACCTGCGGCGGGGATAAAGGTAAGAGAAAAAGGATTCCAAGAACAAGCTAAAGGACCTTTTTCAAATTTAGAGTAGGGTGTCTTCTCTTTTTGGCCACTAGAGGGAGTAGAGAGCTGAATTTCTCACCTCACTCTGTAGAATGTCAGATTCGTAGGACAAGCACCTTCTTCCGCTGCAGAGCTCTGCATTAAGACGGCCACAGCTCCTCTCCTCCAGACACTGGGTAAGTGCCCAGCACAGCATGAATAAGCAGGGGGAGGCTCTCCCTGATCCCGGACAAGCTGCCATACCGCCCTAGGTCACGCGCGCGCACGGGCACGTGCTTTATTGGCGGAGGAGATGGAGGGGCATACAAACGTGCACGGGCGCAGGCACATGGAATCAAAGAGATGGCGCTTAAACAGAGCCATAAGAGGATTGTTCAGGCCAGCAGCTCTTCCCTTGGGGACGCAGCAGCAGCAGGGGCACGTAAGCTCTATGTGGTTGGTAGGGCACTACCAAAAGAGACACCCGCTCTATAGCATGAAACTGTGTGTTTAAAATGCATACTTTTATGTAGATTGCTAAACTGAGCACAGTAGTATATGCTTGTTGGTACCTCGGCTTGTTGCTTGATAATATGTCTTCCCTTCAGGAATTCAGGGATTAAAAAAGACAAGAAAGCACCGCCGCCTGAGACAGGAGGCTCTAGCCGTACCTGCTCGGCACCTTCCTCCCCTGTAAACCTTGATATACCAATACAGGAGGAGCCATTGCCACTATCAGGAGTAACGATTTCTCCAGTGGCACCTGGGCCTGCATATGTCGCTGAGGACACCTTTATCGCAGCCATGGAAAGATTAGAAGGAAAAATCGCTACACTAATCGCAAAGTCCCCACAAAAGGACAAAAAGCGAAGCACATCTCCTTCAATGGTTTTAGATCCTCTTTCAGAAAGATCTGAAGAGGAGAAGGATGAGGATAACACCTACAGAGGAGAGGGATAAGGAGTCTGACAGATCAGGGATTTCAGAGGAACCTTTTTCTGCTTCCCAAATGCTAAGGTCACAGGTGCAATGTTATGCTGAAACAGTGCATACTACATTCAGGTTGCCCTCTTCGGAGTGAACTGAATCACCTGTCTCCTCCCTGGGCTCATTAAAATCCCTGCAGGGTGCATGCTCTTTTCCGGTTCATCCTTTATTAAAAAGGCTAATCTACACAGACTGGTTACAATCCAGACAAGCATTCTCACCCCCAAAGAAGTTTGATATTCTTTATCCTATGGAGGAAGAGTTTTCCAAGAAGTGGAGCCTGCCTGCAGTAGATGCAGCCATTTCTTGTGTAAATAAGAACCTGACTTGTCCAGTGGATAACGTACAGGTGTTCAAAGACCCTTTGGAAAAGAAACTGTAATCTTTACTGAAATCGTCCTTCCTTCTGGCTGGGTCAGTTGCCCAACCTGTTGTAGCAGCAGTAGGCATGTGTCAGGTCCTCAAGGACCAGGTTAAGCAAGGCCCGAAGGAGCTGCCTCCAGAACAAGTCAAATTGTGGGAGAATTTGCCTAAAGCCTTATGTTTTACAATTGACGCTATGAGAGATTTGATTCTGCAAGCATAGCGTCTCACACTCCAGCTGGTGCATATTCGCAGAATTCTTTGGCTAAAGCATTTGTCTGCAGAGGCACCATGCAAAAAGCTTTTGGCTAGTTTGCCCTTCCATGGCGAACGCCTCTTTGGGGAAGATTTGGAGAAATATATATAAAAGATATTGAGTGGGAAGACCACTCTATTACCAGAGAAGAAGAAAAACAAGAGACCTTGTTTTAAACGTTCTCTCTCCCTGTCTCCTGGTAAATCTACCTCCAGCCAGTGGCGACGGCATTTTCAGCCAGCCACAAAAGCTAAAGAAGACCAGGCCCAGAAGAACAAGAAGCAATGGGGTTCAAGGGCTAACAAGCAAAACCCCAAAGCCTCTGCATGAAGAGGCGCCCCCGCTCGGCTGAGTGGGAGGACAGCTTTGTCAGTTTTCAGCGGCATGGCAGACAGAAATCCAGGACAGATGGGCAGTATCCACAGTATCCCTAGGGTACAAGCTGGAATTTCGAGAGATCCCATCTTCTCAGTTCTGAAGCTCAAGGCTCTCCAAAGATCCTCTAAAAAGCGTTCTTTTTTCAAAGGATTGGATCACTTGCTGTCACAAGGGGTGATCACAGAAGTACCCTTAAAGGAGCAAGGTTCAGGGTTTTATTCAAACCTCTTTGTAATCCCAAAGCTAAACGGAGACGTCAGACCCATTCTGGATCTAAGATCTCTAAATCAGTTTCTGAACATTCGCCATTTCCGAATGGAAACTATTCGATCGGTGGTCACCACCCTACAAGACAGAGAATTCATGGCGTCAATAGACATCAAAGACACATACTTACATGTGCCTATCCATCCCGCTCACCAAACATTTTTAAGGTCTGTGGTAGAACATCGCCACTTCCAGTTTGTGGCTCTGCCCTTTGGTGTGGCTACCGCACCTCGGGTATTTACAAAGGGACTAGCCCCTCTGTTGGCAAATCTCAGAGCACAAGGCATAGCGATAACAGCCTAACTAGACGATCTACTTGTTATAGATCAGTCAGTGGCAAAATTAGATCACGCTGTGCTCACCACTATAAGATACCTGAAGAATTTAGGATGGATTGTAAACTTACAAAAATCCTCTCTACAAGCCCAAAGAAGGGTAGAATACTTGGGCATGATCATAGACACAGCCCAAAGCTGGGTATTCCTTCCAGAGCCCAAAATCAAGTCACTAAAGGACCTGATCCACAAGGTCAAGGCAAACAAAAGACCATCTATTCGCCTTTGCATGAGGCTATTGGGTAAGAGGGTAGCCTCCTTCGAGGCCGTCCCTTATGCACAGTTTCACTCGAGACTACTTCAGGGCAGTATTCTAACCGCCTGGAACAAGAAGATCCAAGCTCTGGATTTACCCATGCGCCTGTCTCCACAGGTGTGCCAAAGCTTCAGTTGGTGGTTATAGACCAAAAACTTGCGGAAAGGAAGATCTTTTCCCCCAGTCACCTGGAAGGTGGTGTCTACGGATGCCAGCCTAACAGGCTGGGGAGCAGTATTGGAAGAAGCTTCAGCCCAGGGAACCTGGGCCAAGACCGAAAGGAGCCTGCCCATCAACATACTGGAGACACGAGCAGTATATTTAGCCCTCAGAACCTGGACACACAGGTTACAGGGCCACCCAGTTCAGATTCAGTCCGACAATACTACTGCAGTAGCTTACATCAATTACCAAGGAGGCACCCACAGTCAGGGCGCTCAGAAGGAGGTGAATCGGATTTTGACATGGGCAGAAGAACATATTCCTTGTCTCTCTGCAATCTTCATTCCAGGGGTAGAAAACTGGCAAGCGGACTATCTGAGTCGCCAGCAGCTGTCACCAGGAGAGTGCTCTCTCCACCCCGATATTTTTCAGGCCACCTGCCAGAGATGGGGGACCCCGGATGTAGACCTGCTAGCTTCCAGGTTCAACAGGAAGTTGGACAACTTTGTGTCCAGGACGAGAGATCCTCTGGCCTACGCATCGGATGCTCTGGTGGTTCCGTGGAATCAGTTCTCACTGATCTATGCGTTTCCTCCAATTGTTCTCTTACAGAGGTTACTCTGCAGGATCAAGAAGGAAAGAATTCCTGTAATCTTAGTGGCCCCAAATTGGCCCAGAAGACCTTGGTACACCGAGATCATAAAGATGGCGGTAGGAACACCTTGGAAGCTTCTGCTTCGTCACGACCTGCTGTCGCAAGGTCCAGTGTTCCATCCTTCCTTACAAACGCTAAGTTTGACGGTTTGGCTGCTGAGACCTACATTATGAAGAAGAGAGGGATCTCAGGTCCAGTGCTTTCTACAATTATTAATGCCAGAAAGCCAGCTTCCAGACTTATTTACTACAGAATCTGGAAAGCATATGTTTCATGGTGTGAAACCAACAAATGGAATCCTCAAACATATGACATAAATAGGATTCTTGCCTTTTTCCAGCTAGGAGTGTATATGAAATTAGCCCTTAGTACTATTAAGGGTCAAATATCAGCTCTATCAGTCTTCTTTCAAAGACCATTGGCATATCATTCCCTAGTTCAGGCTTTCATTCAGGGGGTACTGCGGACCAATCTGCCAATCAAGTCTCCCTTGTGCCCATGGGATCTGAATTTAGCAGAAGCAACCCTTTAAACCGATTTGCCAGATTCCGCTTATTTTTAAGCAGGAAGTTGGCCTTTTTGATTGCTATCTCTTCGGCTAGAAGAGTATCTGAATTAGCAGCTCTTTCCTGTAAAGAGCCTTATTTAATTTGTCATAAAGACAAAATTGTACTACGAGCCCATCCTGCCTTTTTACCTAAGGTGGTGTCAGCTTTTCATTTAAATCAGGACATCGTTCTGCCTTCCTTTTTTCCGGATCTGCAGACAGCGGAGGAAAATTTATTAAACTCTCTAGATCTTGTGAGAGCAGTAAGGGCGTATCTGCAGGCACCCGCTCAGATACGTAAAACAGATATTTTGTTTATTCTGCCAGATGGTCCCAAGAAGGGACAAGCAGCATCAAGATCCACTATCTCTAGGTGGATTCGACAGACAATTGTTCAAGCCTATGATTTAAAGAATAGGACTCCTCCTTTTTCTTCATGGGCAGTGCACTACCAGGCTTTGTTGGCTCAGATCTGCAAAGCTGCAACTTGGTCCTCAGTCCACTCATTTTATCAGGTGGATGTGAAAGGACAAGAGGATGCCGCCTTCGGGAGAAGTGTGCTACAGGCAGCAGTATAAAGCTTCTGGTCCATGGCGGCCTGTTTGATCTGTGTCTCCCACCCTTCAAATTGAGTATTGCTCTGGGATGTCCCATTATGTAAAGACAAAGGCTCTGTGTCCCGTGGTGTACGATAAATAAAACAGGATTTTTAAAACGGCTTACCTGTAAAATCCTTTTCTTTGAGTACACCACGGGACACAGAGGTCCCCCCCCTTCTTATGGGAACCCTTATTGCTTTCTGCAAAACCGAGGTGCTTCCCTGATGGGAGGGGTTATATGAAGGGGAACTGTCTTCAATTGGTTGTGCCAGTGTCCAATCACCGCTGGTGACCCTTAACCCATTATGTAAAGACAAAGGCTCTGTGTCCCGTGGTGTACTCCAAGAAAAGGATTTTACAGGTAAGCTTTTTTTAAAAATCCTGTTTTTAGTGAATTTATGTTCCTGATATAGGATTCGAACTGGGTCATCTTTGTTTTTGTAAGATGCACCAAATATTTTCAATTGGTGAAAGGTCTGGACTGCAGGCAGGCCAGTTGAGCATCGGGACTCTTCTACTACCAAGCCATACTGTTGTCATAGATGCAGTATGCCAGGGGTGTCCAAACTTTTTTCAAAGAGGGCCAGATTTGATGAAGTGAACGTGCGTGAGGGCCGATCATTTTGCCTGACATTCTTTGAACCATTAAAATTCGGTCTAAGTGTGTTCCTCCGAGCACTAATACACTGCCTAACAATAATTCTCTTGCCTTTGTGGCTGTGTGTGGTGAAGAGATGAGCTCGGGCTTATTATTTGGATATACCGTATTTATTGGCGTATAACACACGCCTTCACTTTAAGAGCGAAGTTTCAGGATTTTTTTTTTTTTTTTTTTAATAAAGAACTGTGAAGCAAAATAAGGGTCAGTGCCCATTTGCAGCCTCACAAGTGCCCAACTGCAGACCCACCATTGCCATGAATGTAGCCCCACCATTGCCAGGAATGCACCCGCCATTGCCAGGAATTCACTCCCAATTGCCAGGAATGCACTCACCATTGCCAGGAATGCACTCACCATTGCCAGGAATGCAGCACCATATTTTCCAGGAATGTAGCATGATTTGCCAGGAATGTAGCACGATTTGCCAGAAATGCAGCACCATATTTGCCAGGAATGCAGCACCATATTTGCCAGGAATGCAGCACCATGTATGCCCGAAATGCACTCACGAGCACCAAAAATGTATTACAGGAGAATCTCCTGTTTACACTGCGGCCTCTTTAATAGAAAGCCCCGCCTCATTTGATGGACGAAACAGTCGTCCAATGGCAGCACGGGACTTCTTATTACAGAAGCCGCCCGTAAACAGGAAATTCTCCTGTGTGTACGGCGGCGCTCGTCCTGCCTCCTCCCTGTCCCGTTCCAAGGCATATACATCTTTTGTGGCCTCGGCGCTGGGAGATCATTGGGGGACACAAAAGATATATATGTCTAAATAACCCAGCGGACCGTTCAAAACCAGAACATGGGCCGGACTTTGGACATGCCTGCAGTATGCAGTTTAGCGCTGTCCAAATAAAATATGCAAGGTCTTTTCTGAAAATGATGTCTGGATGGGAGCAGCATATGCTGCTCTAAACCTGGATATATCTTTCAGCATTGAAGGTGCCTTTCCAGATGTGCAAGCTGCCCATTCCATACGCACTAATGCCATGTCCGTGCCCAATACCATCAGAGATGTAGACTTTCGAACTATGACTTTTGAGCGATGATAACAAACCTGAAGATCCCTCTCCTTTATTCCAGAAGACGTGGCGCCCATGGTTTTCAAGAAGAATGTCAAATTTTGATTGTCTGACCACAGAACCATTTTCTACCTTGCAGTTGCAACAGACCTTTTAAATGAGCTTTGGCCCAGAGAATCCAGCAGCATTTCTAGATCATGTTTAGATATGCTTTCTTCTTTCCATGATAGGGCTTTAACTTTTTACTTTACTTTTTTTTTTTTTGCATTGCCAAGCGAACTGTGTTCCCAGATGGTGATTTTTGGAAGTATTGCTGAGCCAATGCAGTCATGCCCTTTGCGCACAGAGATTTTTTTGTCCGATTCTCTGAATCTTTTAATAATATGTACTGCAGGTTATATTTATAGTCTTTGCAATTTAACAATGAGAACGTTATTCTGAAATTGACAATTTTTAAATGCAGCTAATTAAGGTTAAGGACCATGCCTCTTTAACTGACAATTGCGCGGTCGTGCGACGTGGCTCCCAAACAAAATTGGCGTCCTTTTTTTCCCACAAATAGAGCTTTCTTTTGGTGGTATTTGATTTTTATTTTTTGCGTTATAAACAAAAATAGAGCGACAATTTTGAAAAAAATGCAATATTTTTTACTTTATGATATACCTTTTTTTCCGGCGTATAAGACGACTGGGCGTATAAGACAACCCCCTAATTTTCAAGGAAAAATGTTGGTTTTGGGATATACTCGCCATATAAGACTACCCCCTTCCTACTAGTCTTTCTGGAAGCTGAGGGGTAGCCGGAACCGCTGACAGAAACAGGCTTTTTCAAATCTCACTGTGCCATTACATTACATGCCCCCACTGTGCCATCACTTGCCCCCACTGTGCCTGAACTTGCCCCTCACTGTGCCTGAACTTGCCCCTCACTGTGCCTGAACTTGCCCCTCACTGTGCCTGAACTAGCCCCTCACTCTGCCTGAACTTGCCCCTCACTGTGCCTGAACTTGCCCCCCACTGTGCGAACAGTGCAATCACTCACGTTTTTTTTTAATCAACTTGCAGGCCGTGACAGTCTCCGTGCTACGAGCGTCAATGAGCCTTCTCCTCAGACTGTCCTGTGATAGGCGGAACACAAATTTTCCCAGCAGCGCCTCTGTTCTGTGTTCCGCCTATCACGGACGTCTTCTCATCTCGTCCGAGGATGAGAAGGCATCTGTGATAGGAGGAACACAGAACAGAGGCGCTGATGGGAAGATTTGTGTTCCGCCTATCACAGGACACTCTGAGGAGAAGGAGCGTCTTTTAACCACTTCAGTACCTTGGGTGTTTTTCAGATTTGGTGTTTACAAGACTAAAACAGGTTTTTTTTTGCTACATTATACATTTTTTTCTAACACCCTAGAGAATAAAATGGCGATCATTGCAATACTTTTTGTCACACCATATTTGCGCAGCAGTCTTACAAGCGCACTTTTTTTGGAAAAAATTCACTTTTTTGAATTAAAAAATAAGACAGCAATAAATTTGGCCCAATTTTTTTATATATTGTGAAAGATAATGTTACACAGAGTAAAATGATACCCAACATGTCACGCTTAAAAATTGCGCCCGCTCGTGGCATGGCGTCAAACCTTTACCCTTAAAAATCTCGATAGGCGACGTTTAAAAAATTCTATAGGTTGCATTTTTTGAGCTACAGAGGAGGTCTAGGGCTATAATTATTTCTCTCGCTCTAACGATCGCGGCGATACCTCACTTGTGTGGTTTAAACACCGTTTTCAAATGCGGACGCTACTCACGTATGCGTTCGCTTCTGCGCGCGAGCTCGTGGGGACGAGGCGCTTTACATTTTTTTTATTTGTTTTTACACTGGAAAAATAAAATTGATCACTTTTATTCCTATTACAAGGAATGTAAACATCCCTTGTAATAGAAAAAAGCATGACAGGTCCTCTTAAATACGAGATCTGGGGTCAAAAAGACCTCAGATCTCATATTTAGGCTTAAATGCAAAAAAAAAAAAAAAAATATGGAAATTTTGTAATTTGAAAAAATGACAACAAAAAAATGTGCCTTTAAGACGCATGGGCGGGACTGACGTTTAGACGTCACTTACGCCCTGCTATGCTATGGGGACGGGTGGGGGCCATCTTGCCCTCACTCACATCCCCACACAGCAGGCTGAAGGACCCGATCGCCTCTGCCGCTACCGATGGCGGCGGTAGGGCGCGGGAGAGCGGCAGGAGGAGCCCTCTCCCGCCGCCGATAAAGGTGATCTCGGGGCAAATCCGCCACGGAGACCACCGTTATCTTTTACAGGACCGCTCACACTAAAGATGGATATCTTGGTTGTGGCAGCAGCTGCTGCCGTTACCGAGATATCCATCTTTAAAGTGCCACCGTACATAGTCGTAAGGTGGTCGGGAAGTGGTTAAATCATTGACGCTCGCAGCACGGAGACTGTCCCCGGCGTATAAGACGACCCCCGACTTTGGATGCATTTTTTTGCATCCAGAAAGTCGTCTTATACACTGTAAAATACGGTAATAAATATCCCCAAAAAATATATTACAAAAATAGTTTTCCCTCAGTTTAGGCCGATCCGTATTCTTCTACCTATTTTTGGTAAATAAAAATCGCAATAAGCATTAATTGATTGGTTTGCGCAAAAGTTATAGCTTTTACAAAATAAGGGATAGTTTTATGGCATTTTTATTAATAATGACGTCACTGATTGTCGTTCCCTATACCATTCTGCCAACGTATATCGGCGTTAGGCGGTCCTTAAGTGGTTAAAAGTCAGCAGCTACAGTGTTTGTAGCTGCTGACTTTCACATTATTAGTTTTTTACCGCCGGACCTCCAATTTAAGCTTTTGTTAAAATAATGTTCAGCTTCTCAGCCTCCCTCATAACAGAGCTTTTCTTTGCTGGAAGTTCCAGAAAATGACAGACACCAGTTTCTTCTGTATCTCTATTTTGTGGAGCAGGTGCGATAGAATTTGCACTGGAGGGAACTGAGACAAAGGAATCCTCAAGGCAAACCCATAGACATCTAGGTCTCCAAAATGCCAGGATCCTGATATGCCTGGCCTACAAAAGGCGGACATAGAAGGGAATGAAGAAGAGCCAGATGCGATGTTAGGAGGATGTGGAAGATTTCTGATCTCCAGGCTCCTATAAATCTGAATTATGCTTGCCAATGTGGATAAGCTTGTTATGCCCCATTGGGCATAACAAAGACATTCTAAATTTAGATTTTTCATGATCATGAACATATAGAATGGGTAATTTATGACGATTGTTTCAATCCAGAAAAAGATTTTCACCCTTCCAAAAATCATTACCAAGCTCTATCCTGTGGAAAAAGATTTCACTAAAAAAGCTTCTTCAACAATGCAAAGTCCAAAAATCACCTGCCTACAGGCCAGGTTTTGCGATTCGGCACTGCGTCGCTTTAACAGACAGTTGCGCGGTCGTGCGACGTGGCTCCCAAACAAAATTGACGTTTTTTTTCCCCCACAAATAGAGCTTTCTTTTGGTGGTATTTTATCACCTCTGCGGTTTTTATTTTTTGCGCTATAAACAAAAATAGAGGGACAATTTTGAAAAAAATTCAATATTTTTTACTTTTTGCTATAATAAATATCCCCCAAAAACATATCTAACATTTTTTTCTTCCTCAGTTTAGGCTGATACGTATTCTTCTACCTATTTTTGGTAAAAAAAATTGCAATAAGCGTCTATCGATTGGTTTGCGCAAAATTTATAGCGTTTACAAAATAGGGGATAGTTTTATTATTTTTTACTACTAATGGCGGCGATCAGCGTATTTTTTTCGTGACTGCGACATTATGGCGGACACTTCGGACAATTTTGACACATTTTTGGGACCATTGTCATTTTCACAGCAAAAAATGCATTTAAATTGCATTGTTTATTGTGAAAATGACAGTTGCAGTTTGGGAGTTAACCACAGGGGGCGCTGAAGGAGTTAGGGTTCACCTAGTCTGTGTTTACAACTGTAGGGGGGTGTGGCTGTAGGTCTAACATCATCGATCGAGTCTCCCTATAAAAGGGATAACTCGATCGATGCAGCCGCCACAGTGAAGCACGGGGAAGCCGTGTTTACATACGGCTCTCCCCGTTCTTCAGCTCCAGGGAGCGATCGCGAGGGGGCGGCTAGGAACGAACGTTTCTAGCCGCGCCCTCGTCCCAGATCGCTCCCCGCGGGTTTCCGACCGCCGCATGTATCGGGGGGGTCCCGATCGGACCCCCGACCCACGGAAAGGCAGGGACGTACATGTACGCCCATATGCCTGTACGTGCCATTCTGTGGACGTACATATACATGTGGCGGGCGTTAACCGGTTAAAACGCAAAGCACCTCAGGCTTCAACTTTAAAACCCATGTTTAGCCCTTCTTTTCAGCATAATATATAGGCCACAAAGCCCTCTTCTCAATGATTGCTCCTGATTTTCAAAGGGGGGGGGGGGCTGGACGTGTTATATGACAGCGTTTCTAATCAAATCTGTTCACAGTACCAAAGCCAAATAGGGGTATTTGTCCTATTCTGGATCCATAATCCCTCAACAAAATACCACAATTTTGCATGAAAGCCGCAAGATCAGTTATAACCTCTTTAAAATAAGGAAATTACTTGGCATTCGTAGAAATCCAAGATGCCCATCTGCATATTCCACCATATTATTCACCTCATCGGCACTTTCTATGCTTTGAAGTAGGATATAATCACGTTTAAAGAAGGGAATGAAAATATCCTCACATGTAGTGTACATGTGGATATTGTAATGTAGGGATGTGCCGCGTCCTGATATATGTGATAAAGGAGATAACTAGGGGCTAGTTGTTGGACTTTTAAGGCACAGTTGGTTGATCAGGATATAGTCACACAGAGAATGTTATTCTATAAAAATATTTCAATTTATTAAGACAACAATAAAAAGGAGTTGTACATATTAAAAGGAGATTGCCATTGCATTAAAGACTGCCTAAAGTGCTAATTCGGCAAGCTTCTCCCAATACAGTGACAGTGATATAATCACATCCAGTTTGTCACATTGCCTATTCTCTGCCCCAGAGTGTTCACAAAGGTCCTTGTACTACTTCTTTCCCTTCTCAACACTCAGGGCATCCAGGTCACAGGTTTCCTAAACAACCTTCTTCTGAACAACTCATCTTCCTTCCAGTTATCTGAAAACATCCACAGGACAATATAGATGCTTCAGACTTAAAGTGGAGGTTCACCCGAAAAGTAAATTTTTAACATTGGATTTATGCTCATTTTGTCAAGGGGAATCGGGTAGTTTTTTTTAAATCGAAGCAGTACTTACCGTTTTAGAGAGCGATCTTCTCAGCCACTTCCGGGTATGGGCTGCGGGACTGGGCGTTCCTATTTGATTGACAGGCTTCCGACGGTCGCATACATCGCAGGCGCCGTATAAAGCCGCACCGACGTTCGGCTTCTTTCGGCTACTCGTGACGCGATGTATGCGACCATCGGAAGCCTGTCGGAGACCTGTCAATCAAATAGGAAAGCCCAGTCCCGAAGACCATACCCGGAAGCGGCGGAGAAGATCGCTCTCTAAAACGGTAAGTACTGCTTCGATTTAAAAAAAACTACCCGATTCCCATTGACAAAATGAGCATCAATCTAATGTTAAAAAAATATTTTCGGGTGAACTCCCGCTTTAAAGAGGTTGTAAACCTTCAAACCCCCCACCCACCTCAAAAATAAAAATGAAAGACAAAGGTACAATGAGCTAGTTAATGGGAATGCTCAATAGCATTGCCAGTATTGTTATTCGTTTTTTATTATTAGTGGGAATGCTCTATAGCAGTGGTTCTCAACCTTCCTAGTGCCGTGACCCCTTAATAACATTTCTGAAGTTGCGGGGACCCCTAACAAAAAATAAAAATTGTAGCGTGGCAAGTAATTTGCTTCCCTAACCCCTTCCACTCCACAATTTAGGATGTACCACTCTCTTTTATCTCTCTATCCTATTTTTTCCCATCTCTCTCTCTCTCTTTCTCTCTAGCCGTCTTTCTTGTTCTCTCTTATATTCTTTCTCTCCCTTTTTCTTTGTAACTCCCTCTCTTTTCCTCTCCCTTCCATGTATTCTCTCTTTATTCCTACTCTTAGGGAAAGGGAAGTGTAGCCATCATGTTGGAGGGAGTTCTGATCAACCAAATTAGGTGCTCTTGATCAAGGTCATCTGCTGATCTGAGAACTTTAGTGGGGACTTTTAATGGCAACTATCAACTATAATCACAGGCAGTGTTACTCACTGTATCTCCAGGTTCATGGTGTCTCGCAGGAGTGACCCATATGTCAAAATCAGGAGATGGGGCCTCCCACTTCACATTCCTCACCAGTCAGCTGACCTCTAGTCTCCGCCCCATCCATGCCATGAACTGAATGGGCAGCTGAGAAGAGGCTGAGTGGGCGGCTGCGGGCTCCAGGAACAGCCCTGTTGGGCGGCCGCGAAAACGCTGAGAAATTAGCGTGGGCTTCATGAACAGCCTGGGATTTGGTGACCCCTGGCAAATCATCATTTGACCCCCAGGTTGAGAACCACTGCTCTATAGCATTCCCAGTATTGTTATTAGTTTTTTATTATTAGTGGGAATGCTAAATAGCATTCCCAGTATTGTTATTCGTTTTTTATTATTCTTAATTTTAATTTTATTCCGTACGTTTTTTGGCTCTGCGTAACTGCTGCACACTTTCAGCTATTGAGACCATTCAACTTTTAAAATGTTCAGCTCTTTCAGCTAATGATGGGACTTCAACTATTTTTGTACTATTTATACTTTTTAAAATATTACGCTTTTTAACACTTTTTTTAACATTGAAGTCAATGAGAGCATGCTTCAAATCCTTAAAACATTCTCCGGCTATAAAAAGTTTCAGCTCCTTCATACTTTCACATACAGACACCAAACAAACTTTAAAACTTTTACAAAATATTCAGCTATCCGGCTATATCTTTTCAGTTTGATATCTTTTACAGTTTTTGTGTGAAAGCAGTTTAAGTTTAGTGATTTTTTCAGAAAATGTTATCGATTATACAGTGTTTCTATGGAGCTGGTTTAGAGTGGATGATGTCATCATTAGAGCAGAGAGCTTTAAAAAAAATGATCTTTATAGAGAGGGAACAAATTGCTCTCACGCCCACAAAATCTACTTGTCATACACAATTTATACATAAATTAAACGTAGGTATTTTTGTCTGGTTTCCAGCAATGTGCTCAGTTTTGTGATACGCATTTTACTTTTGGATGGATGAGCTTCCAAATGACAAGTGTTCCACATTTTCTTCCATTGACTGTCATGTAAAAAAGTGTTCAGATTTCCCAGTGAAACGGACAGAAAACCTATTTTTTAAATCGCTGACATGCCCACATTTTTAAGTTTATCAACATAAATTTTATACCGATACGTTCACAAAGGGCGTGTGTTTCTAACAGCAAAGTCGCTGTTTCGATAGCATGTACTGTTGTGGATTTATTAAGGTTTGTTTGAAGGGTTCTCTCACTCATTAGGTGTGGGATTAAAGGGGATGGTATTTTTTCCCTAAATAGCTTCCTTTACCTCAGTGTAGTCCTACTTCAATGGTGTGGAGAAAACCTCTTGAGGGGGGAGGGGGCGACCAGGCAAGTCAGGACACTCTCTACTTTGCAGATAGAGAAAGGAGCTGTGTGTTATTAGGCATCCTGTTCGCCCCCTCCCTCTCAAGAGGCTTTCTCCACACCAGGGAAAAATCCTTGCATTACTGTGTGTAGTTACAGAAGAACAGGAAGTGAGGATTTCTCAGAAGAAATAAGGACATTTAAAAGCAAAATCAAAGGATGAGGTAAGTGAAAGAGGACTGCACTAAGGTAAAGGAAGCTATTTAGGAAAAAATTGTTTTACCTTTACAACCCCTTTAATTATCAAAGAGAGGCTTTTTAAGTACTGAAGGAACACTGCTTGTATGTCCTAAAGATAGTGTAGTGGTTATGGTGAATGGCTTTGGTGTGGGTTTAGCAATTCAGCTATTCAGCATTCCCACGCATTTTCTGCAGGAAATGCATTTTCTTTTTTTCTCAAACAAAGGTTTTTATTGAGCATATGTAAAAAAGAAAACAGTTTACAATTTCCAGAGCAGGGTCACATTTAAATTCCCATAGGAGAGTACATTTATAGCAAAACAGTGCACTTCAATCACATCCCCGCAACATAGTAGGTTTCCCTGCAATCACCCCCCTTCCTCCCCCCTCCAGGGCATGCGCCAGTGTTCCCAATCCGGCTGGGCGCCAACCTAGAATAATCTGTCGTACACTAGGTCTATCGGGGCAAGCCCCGGAACATCAAGCCACTGGGCCCATAACTTCTCATATTTGCCGCTTGTCCCCCTTCTCTGATACACCACCTTTTCCAACCTCAAAGTGACTCCCATTTGTTTGATCCATTCCTGCACTGTAGGTGGTTCAGTGTCCTTCCAGTGTCTCAGTATCACCAGGCGAGCCTGGAACAGGGCCCTGCCTATAGCCTGTCTGGGAACCTCGTCCATCAGGAGACCCTCAGTGATCCCTAGGAGACACACCTTGGGCTCCAAGGGAACCTGGGTCTGAAAGGCCCTGTTAATCGTGTCTACCACCCCCGTCCAATATATATGGGGCTTCGGGCACCGCCACAGAAGGTGGATGAGATCTCCGTGATCCCTGCAGCACCTGGTGCAGCAGGGGTCTACCCCCAGTCCCATCCGTGCCAGCCTGGCCGGCGTGTAATGAACCCGTAAGAGGATGTAAAGTTGCGAGAGTCTTTGTGCCACATTCAGGGAGCATGCGGGAATCGCCTGCAAGGCCTCTTCCCACTGCTCATCCTCGAACGCTCCTACATCCTGTTCCCACCGCGCCGCCGCCCTGAGAGGGGCACCCGGCAGGAAGAGGTTTAACAGCATAGCATAACAACTGGATATGAACCCTTTGTAGGTGGACACTTCGGACAAGTAGTTAAAGAGCGGCGCCGCGTCCATGGACCATATATCATCCTCCCTCTGAGCATCAAATGCATGTTTGAGTTGAAGATAGTAAAAGTGCATGGACGCTGGAAGTTGAAAGTCAGCCCTGAGCTCAGCAAAGGATCTCAACCGGCCTGCTTTAACTATGTGCGATAAGAGGGACACCCCATATTGTTTCCACTTCAGACCATACGGTAGTTTTGCTATTTCTCGGTAGTTTAAGTTGTCCCATATGGGGCTGTATTTAGTGAATCCTGTCACCCCCTGCATCATCCTGACCTTGTTCCAAACCTTTTGCATAAGTGCATATGTGGGGAACCGTTTGTTGGATTTTGCGTACTGCAAGGCCTCTAGTCCCTCCATCACTTCCCCCCCGGTCGTGAATCTGAGCAGCCGAGCCGAGGAATCTCTCAGATTCAGCTGGAGGTCCTGTTGGGGGCCTACCACCCTCGCAATGTGTTGCGCCTGGGAGGCCAGATAATAGAGCCAGGGGTTGGGCAATGCCAATCCGCCGGCTTCCTTAGGGCACTGTAGTTGCTCAAGTTTAATCCTGGGGGGTTTCGTTAACCAAATTAGAGAGCGGAAAATAGAGTTAATAATTCTAAATTTTTTCAGAGGGATAACCATCGGGGAGTTATGTAATATGTACAATAGTTGAGGCATGAGAATCATCTTTATCAAGTTTACCCTCCCTACTGGTGACAGTTTAAGCTTGCTCCACACCTTGACCCGGTCCCTACTGCGATTAATCAAGGGGGTGAGGTTTATTCTGACATAATCTAGCGGGCATGCGGTAACTTGAATACCAAGGTATCGAAAAGACTCAGATACTGGGATATCCTGTATAGTGCTTAAGGGCGGAAGTGGCCGTCGATCGAGCAGAAGCAGAGAGGACTTAGTCCAATTGATGGTCAGACCCGAGTATACGCCGAACTGCCGGACCACGTTCATGGCCTCTGTCAGCGACGCAGCCGTGTCCCCGAGAAGCAACATGGTGTCGTCCGCGTACAACATAATTTTCTCGTGCAGGTCTCCAAAGTGGAATCCCTGGATCAGAGGATCCATCCGAATCAGGGCCGCGAGGGGCTCAATGGACAGGGCAAAGAGGAGGGGCGACAATGGGCACCCCTGCCTCGTGCCCCTGTGTAGATTAAACGTGCGCGACACCCTGCCACCCTCCCTGATCGCCGCCACTGGTGACGAGTATAGGAGTTGGACCCAAGAAATGAATCCCTCTCCAAACCCAAATTTCCGCATCACTGCCCAGAGATACTCCCACTCGACGCTGTCAAACGCCTTGTGTGCGTCGAGAGACAGCAGAGCTCTGTCCCCCATGTTATCCGCCTGCGATTGTATGTTGAGAAAGAGTCTCCTCAAGTTAATAGCCGTCGATTTCTGCGGCATAAACCCTGATTGGTCAGAATGAATGATGGTAGAAATGGCCCCATTCAGCCTGACCGCCAGGACCTTGGCGAGAATCTTTACATCATTCTGCAAAAGGGAGATTGGTCTGTAGGATCCTGGGTCAAGCGGGTCTTTGTCTGGTTTCAAGATCAGGACAATATTCGCCCTGGTCATAGATGTAGGAAGAGTACCCACCTCCCTTGCGGCATTAAACACCTTCAAGAGATGTGGTAGTATCAGTTCCCCATACTGTTTGTATATTTCCGCAGGGAGACCGTCGTCTCCAGGGGCCTTCGAATTAGGAAACAGGCCAGTCGCTGTTTGTAATTCGCCCAGTGTCAGAGGGGCCTCTAACATCTCCCTATTGGCGGCCGACAGTTGTGGCAGTTGAACTGGGTCCAGATATTCCCCCAGTGAGTCCAGAGAGTATGTACCCCTGGAGTCATATAGGGAAGAGTAAAACCCGACCAACTCGGCCAGTACCTGATCAGGGGAGTTCGTCACTCCTCCGCCAGAGGCGCGCAGCGCCCCTATGGAGGGAGACAACTGCTGGGCGTGGGCAATGGTGGCCAACATGCGGCCCGTATGTTCACCCTCCTCATAGAAAGCTGCCTTCTGAAAAAATCGTTTCCTCTCTGCCCCCGAAGTCGTGACCCGGTACAGAGCATCCTGCGCCGACAGCCACGCCTCCCTATTTGTGTCTGAAGGGTCAGCAATGAATGTGGCCTCAAGGTTCTCCGCCATCCTCTCCACCCCCTCTCTTTGTGCATTTGTCCTTCCCTTAATGGCCTGGATCTCTGTAATAAACAAGCCCCTCAGGACGGCCTTGAAGGCCTCCCAAGTGACCGCTATATTGTCGGTGTCATTGTGTATACGCCAGTATTCCTCGATGCGGGAAATGCATTTTCTAGTTATTCTTAATTTTATTCCGTACATTTTTTGGCTCTGCGTAACTTCTGCATACTTTCAGCTATTAAGACCATTCAACTTTTAAAATGTTCAACTAATGATGGGACTTCTTCAACTTTTTTTCTATTTGTATTTTTTTAAATATTAAGCTTTTTAACACTTTTTTTTAACATTGAAGTCAATGAGAGCATGCTTCAAATCCCTAAAATCTCTGTCCGCTCCCAAAAGCTTCAGCTCCTTCATACTTTCACCTACAGACGCCAAACAAACTTTAAAATGTTCACAAAATATTCAGCTATATCTTTTTTATTTATTAAAATGCTTATAAAACACAGCGCAGTCTTACACACGTGCCTCGATGCGCTGTTCAGTTTGATATCTTTTACAGTTTTTGTGAACAAGCTGTTTAAGTTAAGTGATCATTTCAGGAAATTTTAGCAATTAAACTGTCTATGGGGCTGGTTAGAGTGGATGATGTCACAGCTAGAGCACAGAGCTTTAAAAAAATTATCTTAGTTCCTTCTCTATAAATTGCTCTCACGCCCACAAGATCTACTTGTCATACACAATTTATACATCAAAACGTAGATATCTTTGTCTAGTTTCAGTTTTGTGATATGCCTTTTACTTTTGGCTGGTTAAGCTTCCAAATGACAAGAGTTTTACACTTTCTTACATTGACTGTCCTGTATAAAATTATTCACTTTTCCCAGCAAAACGCACAGCAAACTTAATTTTTAAATCGCTGACATGCCCAAATTTTTTGGTTTATCAACATAAATTTTATACCGATGCGTTCACAAAGGCCGTGTGTCTCTAACGGTGAAGTCGCTGTTTCGATAGCATATACTGTTGTGGATTTATTAAGGCTTGTTCGAAGGGTTCTCACACTTATTAGGTGTGGGGATTATTGATCAAAGAGAGGTAAATACTGAAGGAACACTGCTTGTATGTCCTAAAGATAGTGTAGTGGTTATGGTGAATGGCTTTGGTGTGGGTTTAACAATTCAGCAATCCCACGTATTTTCTGCAGGAAATGCATTTTATAGTTCATTATTAAATACTTACATTAGAACGATGCCCTGCACTGGCGCCGACACACCGCTGTGATTGGCCATAGCCATAACATCACTCCTGCGCATGCACATGGGGGGCGCTGTTCCTTTAGTGTGCATGCACCGATGATGTCTGTGGCAGACTATATGGTAAATATCTCCTAAACTGTGCAAGTTTAGGAGATATTTACAATACTATAGGCTTATCTGTAGGTAAAATTAACTACTTGCCGACCTGCCGCCGCCATTCTACGGCGGCAGGTTGGCTCTCCTGTGCGAGAGCCCGTAGCTCTACGTCAGCTCTCTCGCAGGGAACTAGGGGCGCCCCCGGGATCGCCCCCGGGCACACGCGAATGCTCGTTACAGAGCGGGGACCGGGAGCTGTGTGTGTAAACACACAGCTCCCGGTCCTGTCAGGGGGAGAAATGCTAATCCTCTGTTCATACAATGTATGAACAGAAGATCAGTGATTTCCCCAAGTGAGGCCACCCCCCCCCCCACAGTAAGAACACACCCAGGGACATACTTAACCCCTTCCCCGCCCCCTAGTGTTAACCCCTTCACTGCCAGTGGCATTTTTATAGTAATCCAATGCATTTTTATAGCACTGATCGCTATAAAAAGGCCAATGGTCCCAAAAATGTGTCAAAAGTGTCCGAAGTGTCCGCCATAATGTCGCAGTACCGAAAAAAATCGCTGATCGCCGCCATTACTAGTAAAAAAAAAATATTAATAAAAATGCCATAAAAATACCCCCTACTTTGTAAACGCTATAACTTTTGCGCAAACCAATCAATAAACGCTTATTGCGATTTTTTTAACGAAAAATATGTAGAATACGTATCGGCCTAAACTGAGGGAAAAAAAAGTTTTTTTATATATTTTTGGGGGGTATTTATTAAAGCAAAATGTAAAAAATATTATTTTTTTCCAAAATTGTTGCTATATTTTTGTTTATAGCGCAAAAACTAAAATCCGCAGAGATGATCAAATACCACCAAAAGAAAGCTCTATTTGTGGGGAAAAAAGGACGCCAATTTTGATTAGGAGCCACGTCGCACGACCGCGCTATTATCAGTTAAAGCGACGCAGTCCCGAATCGCAAAAAGTACTCTGGTCTTTGACCAGCAATATGGTCTGGGGGTTAAGTGGTTAAAGAGGAAGACTTTACCTTCTCTTTAAGGTTGGGTGATCGATTTCTAAAAATCCACTCTCCATGGTTGTTTTCATCTGAAATACTGGAGTCTTATCCTAGACACTTTCCAAGCAAAAGTCTTCCTTGTAGAGAAGAAACGACTTTCTGTGAGAGATTAGAAATCAAAGTGATGTCCCTTTGTGAGATTTTCTAAGAGTCCTGGGTCTCATGGTAACCTCCCTCCAGGAGAGGGCTGGCAGCCTTAGGCCTGGGGGGCAAGTCCAGTCAAGTGGCCCATTAACACCTTGGCGATCAGCTGCCGTCGTTATATGCCAGCAGGTTGGCTCAAGGCATGACGCTGGAGCCGATGTGTGTGGCTAGTGGCCGCGATATCCGCAGGCGACCCACAATCGCTCCTGAGAGAGACAGAAGGGGGATCTGTCAATGTAAACAGACATCCCTGTTCTGACAGGGGAGTTAGAGAGAGATCTGCTGTTCCTAGTGATCAGGAACATCGATCTCTCTCTACTCCCAGTCACTTCACCCCCCCCCACAGTTAGAAACACCTCCCTATGGGACACTTAACCCCTTGATCGCCCTCTAGTGTTAACCTCTTCCCCACCAGTGACATTTATACAAAAATCAGTGGGTATTTTTAGCTCCGATTGCTGTATAAATATCAATGGTCTCAAAAAAGTGTCAAGTTTCCAATCTGTCCGCCGCAATGTCGCAGCCCTGCTAAAAATCACTGATCACTGCCATTACTAAAAAAAAATGTCAAATCTATTCCCTATTCTGTAGACACTATAACTTGTGTGCAAACCAATCAATGCACGATTATTGTTTTTTTTTTACCAAAAATAAGTAAAAAAATACATATTGGCCTAGACCAGGGGTCTCCAAAGTACGGCCCGCGGGCCACATCCGGCCCGCTAGGAGGTTTTGTCCGGCCCGCAGCTTCAGTCACCAGACTCACTGCAGGAACGGAGTCTGCTCGAATTGCGGGGCTTGCTTTGCCTTCTGACAGGCATTGAGGGAGTGTCCCAACAAAGCCTGTGTTTCAGTGCAGACCTGCTGCTCCTCCCAGCTCCTCCCCCGGAGTTAGATTAAGTTTCGTTTTTGCTGTAACAGCTTGTCCGTGTAAGAGGGGCGGGACCCGGCAAGTGCAGTGTGTGTCTGCTCTAAACCAGCTCTTCAGAGAAGCAGCACAGAACACACTGATCTACGGGGAATAGCAGAAGGTGATGGGGAGAAAAATGTGCTGGAGGAGGCTGGGCTTCACACAAGTTAAGAGGGGGGCTCTGATGGGGATGTAGATGTTCAGGGGGGTGTGGAGGGACTCTGATGGGGGAGACACATTTGTGCAGGGACTCTGATGGGGGAGACACATGTGCGCAGGGACTCTGATGGGGGGGAGACATGTGTGCAGGGACTCTGATGGGGGAGACACATTTGTGCAGGGACTCTGATGGGGGAGACACATGTGCGCAGGGACTCTGATGGGGGGGAGACATGTGTGCAGGGACTCTGATGGGGGGGAGACACGTGTGCAGGGACTCTGATGGGGGGGAGACACGTGTGCAGGGACTCTGATGGGGGAGACACGTGTGCAGGGACTCTGATGGGGGAGACACATGTGTGCAGGGACTCTGATGGGGGGGACACATGTGTGCAGGGACTCTGATGGGGGGGACACATGTGTGCAGGGACACATGTGTGCAGGGACTCTGATGGGGGGGACACATGTGTGCAGGGACTCTGATGGGGGGGACACATGTGTGCAGGGACTCTGATGGGGGGGACACATGTGTGCAGGGACTCTGATGGGGGGGACACATGTGTGCAGGGACTCTGATGGGGGGGACACATGTGTGCAGGGACTCTGATGGGGGGGGACACATGTGTGCAGGGACTCTGATGGGGGGGGGGACTCTGATGGGGGGGACGCAA
Organism: Rana temporaria; assembly: GCF_905171775.1. NCBI lineage: Eukaryota > Metazoa > Chordata > Amphibia > Anura > Ranidae > Rana > Rana temporaria. Next base: position 95,826,427 of record NC_053491.1, on the reverse strand, counting down.
GTGTGGAGGGGCTCTGATGAGGGACGCAAGTGTGGAGGGGGCTCTGATGAGGGACGCAAGTGTGGAGGGGCTCTGATGAGGGACGCAAGTGTGGAGGGGCTCTGATGAGGGACGCAAGTGTGGAGGGGCTCTGATGAGGGACGCAAGTGTGGAGGGGGCTCTGATGAGGGACGCAAGTGTGGAGGGGGCTCTGATGAGGGACGCAAGTGTGGAGGGGGTTCTGATGAGGGACACAAGTGTGAGGGGGTTCTGATGAGGGACACAAGTGTGAGGGGGTTCTGATGGGGGACACAAGTGTGAGGGGGTTCTGATGAGGGACACAAGTGTGAGGGGCTCTGATGAGGGACACATGTGTGAGGGGCTCTGATGAGGGACACAAGTGTGAGGGGGTTCTGATGAGGGACACAAGTGTGAGGGGGTTCTGATGAGGGACACAAGTGTGAGGGGGTTCTGATGAGGGACACAAGTGTGAGGGGGTTCTGATGAGGGACACAAGTGTGAGGGGGTTCTGATGAGGGACACAAGTGTGAGGGGGTTCTGATGAGGGACACAAGTGTGAGGGGCTCTGATGAGGGACACATGTGTGAGGGGCTCTGATGAGGGACACATGTGTGAGGGGCTCTGATGAGGGACACGTGTGTGAGGGGCTCTGATGAGGGACACAAGTGTGAGGGGGTTCTGATGAGGGACACAAGTGTGAGGGGGCTCTGATGAGGGACACATGTGTGAGGGGCTCTGATGAGGGACACATGTGTGAGGGGGTTCTGATGAGGGACACAAGTGTGAGGGGGTTCTGATGAGGGACACAAGTGTGAGGGGCTCTGATGAGGGACACATGTGTGAGGGGCTCTGATGAGGGACACATGTGTGAGGGGCTCTGATGAGGGACACATGTGTGAGGGGCTCTGATGAGGGACACATGTGTGAGGGGCTCTGATGAGGGACACATGTGTGAGGGGCTCTGATGAGGGACACATGTGTGAGGGGCTCTGATGAGGGACACATGTGTGAGGGGCTCTGATGAGGGACACATGTGTGAGGGGCTCTGATGAGGGACACGTGTGAGGGACACATGTGTGAGGGGCTCTGATGAGGGACACATGTGTGAGGGGCTCTGATGAGGGACACATGTGTGAGGGGCTCTGATGAGGGACACATGTGTGAGGGGCTCTGATGAGGGACACGTGTGTGAGGGGCTCTGATGAGGGACACATGTGTGAGGGGCTCTGATGAGGGACACAAGTGTGAGGGGGCTCTGATGAGGGACACAAGTGTGAGGGGGTTCTGATGAGGGACACAAGTGTGAGGGGGTTCTGATGAGGGACACAAGTGTGAGGGGGTTCTGATGAGGGACACAAGTGTGAGGGGGTTCTGATGAGGGACACAAGTGTGAGGGGCTCTGATGAGGGACACATGTGTGAGGGGCTCTGATGAGGGACACATGTGTGAGGGGCTCTGATGAGGGACACGTGTGTGAGGGGCTCTGATGAGGGACACAAGTGTGAGGGGGTTCTGATGAGGGACACAAGTGTGAGGGGGCTCTGATGAGGGACACATGTGTGAGGGGCTCTGATGAGGGACACATGTGTGAGGGGGTTCTGATGAGGGACACAAGTGTGAGGGGGTTCTGATGAGGGACACAAGTGTGAGGGGCTCTGATGAGGGACACATGTGTGAGGGGCTCTGATGAGGGACACATGTGTGAGGGGCTCTGATGAGGGACACATGTGTGAGGGGCTCTGATGAGGGACACATGTGTGAGGGGCTCTGATGAGGGACACATGTGTGAGGGGCTCTGATGAGGGACACATGTGTGAGGGGCTCTGATGAGGGACACGTGTGAGGGACACATGTGTGAGGGGCTCTGATGAGGGACACATGTGTGAGGGGCTCTGATGAGGGACACATGTGTGAGGGGCTCTGATGAGGGACACATGTGTGAGGGGCTCTGATGAGGGACACATGTGTGAGGGGCTCTGATGAGGGACACGTGTGAGGGGCACATGTGTGAGGGGCTCTGATGAGGGACACATGTGTGAGGGGCTCTGATGAGGGACACATGTGTGAGGGGCTCTGATGAGGGACACATGTGTGAGGGGCTCTGATGAGGGACACATGTGTGAGGGGCTCTGATGAGGGACACATGTGAGGGGCTCTGATGAGGGACACAAGTGTGAGGGGGCTCTGATGAGGGACACAAGTGTGAGGGGGCTCTGATGAGGGACACAAGTGTGAGGGGGCTCTGATGAGGGACACAAGTGTGAGGGGGCTCTGATGAGGGACACAAGTGTGAGGGGGTTCTGATGAGGGACACAAGTGTGAGGGGGCTCTGATGAGGGACACAAGTGTGAGGGGGATCCTTTTTTTAATCCTACTGTATTCCATAGCTGAGGAGTCATTTTTAAATAGCTTCTTTTTTTTTTCGGCCCGCGAATATCTGTAAAATATACAATGTGGCCCTCGAAGTAAAAAGTTTGGAGACCCCTGGCCTAGACTGATGAAGAAATTTATTTTTGGGGGATATTTTTTATAGCAAAAAGTAAAAAATATTGTTTCTTTTTCAAAATAAAGGACGTCAATTATGTTTGGGTACAACATCTCACATCAATTGTCAAATTAAAGCAATGCAGTGCAGTATCGCAAAAAATGGCCTGGTCAGGAAGCGGGTAAATCCTTGCGTGGCTGAAGTGGTTAAACCACTAAATCAGCTAAATCAGCTAACCATCATCAGTGCCCATCAATGCAGCCTCACCAGTGCCCATAAATGCAGTCTCATCAGTGCAGCCTTTATTCATCGCCCATCAGTGCAGCCTGATCAGTGCAACCTCACCAGTGCAGCCAGTGCCCAGGCATCAGTGCAGCTTGATCAGTGCCCATCATCTGTGCAGCCCGATCAGTGCCACCTCACCCATGCAGACAGTGCCATCATCAGTACAGCCTGATCAGTGCCCATGGGATGTCAGCTGGGGGTGTGTCAGGGTCTGGGTATGTGTTACAGCTAGGTACTTTCCTTGCACGGCCTCTTCAGAAGGGGGGGGGGGGTAATGAATCTCCGTCATGTCTTCTCTGCCACTCCGGAGACTCTGTTGGAGAATCTGACGAGTTGGAGAATATGACCGAACACCCGGTCCCAGCCCACAACCGATGGCTGGCTGCCTCTGAGACTCCTGGGAGGTGGGAGTTGTAGTTTGCTCCCACTGCCAGGAACTTCAGTGTGGCCAGACAACAAATCCCAGAGTGCAGCGTAGCCCAGCCAGTCAGCGGCCGCCTTCTAGTACCGTTTAACCCAGGCCTACTAGGGTTTCCACCTTTTCTTCAAACCAAACCAGAATACTTTAGCAGCAGCATTATTTTTTTTTTGGGGGGGGGGGGTATACCCTATAAGATTGTAAAAGACCTGGAACACTTTTGGTGCCCTGAAAGAGAGTAGTAATGTGGCACATAGCTCGCCGCAGCTGCACTGAATGCAGGGGTCAGATATGTCCTGGGGAGAGGGCTAGTGCTAGCAGGGGGGTGAGGAGAGATAGATATGTGCTGGGGGGCAGTGGCGGTCGGTGCTCAAATTTGTTTGGGGGGAGCAAACAAACTGATTCTGAAAAAAATACACATCAAATGCAGCCACTGTGCCCCATCATATGCAGCCACTGTGCCCCATCATATGCAGCCACTGTGTCCCATCAAATGCAGCCACTGTGCCCCATCATGGGCAGCCACTGTGCCCCATCATGGGCAGCCACTGTGCCCCATCATGGGCAGCCACTGTGCCCCATCATATGCAGCCACTGTGCCCCATCATGTGCAGCCACTGTGCCCCATCATGTGCAGCCACTGTGCCCCATCATGTGCAGCCACTGTGCCCCATCATGTGCAGCCACTGTGACCCATCAAATGCAGCCACTGTGCCACATCAAATGCAGCCACTGTGCCCATCATATGCAGCCACTGTGCCACATCAAATGCAGCCACTGTGCCACATCAAATGCAGCCACTGTGCCACATCAAATGCAGCCACTGTGCCCACATGTGCTTGGGGGGGTCAGATATGTGCTGGGGAGGGGGGCGCTTTGTGAGAGAAAAGAGCCAGTGCAAGGGGGATGGGTAGGGGTAAGAGGTAACAGACAACGCTGCGGCCGTTTTATATGATAAGGTAGGCGGCCTGGGGGGAAAATCTCCCGCCTGCCCCACAGCCCTGCCTCCTTCAAGTTTGTTACATTCGCCCCCAATTTCAGTTGCGACCTCTTCAACGCAACATCTTATTGGCATGGAACAAGAAGGCTCATTCTCTTGAACTAACCATGCTCCTATCCAGCCATGCACAGAATTCCCTAGCTTGGTAGATCTCTAACCCAGCCTTAATATTACAGAAGTCTTTCCTTTCATGTCACTGTAAGGGCCCTTTTCACACTGTAAAGTGCCTGAGAGAAGCTGCATCTGCAATCCCAATGTGAAAGCCTAAGTGCTTTCACACTGAGGCGCTGCGCTGGCAGGGTGTCAAAAAAAGTCCTGCAAGCAGCTTCTTTGCAGCGCTTTAGGAGCTTTGAATACACCGCTCCTAAAGCCCCCTTCCCATTGAGGGAGCTTTTTTTAACGCCAAAGCGCCTGAAAAACGCCCAGTGTGAAAGGGGTCTTAGCGGCGCTTTACCAGCGTTTTTCGGGCGCTGGCAGTGTGAAAGAGCTCTGAAAGCACTCAGGCTTTCACATTGGGATTGCAGATGAGGCTTCTTTCAGGCACTTTTTTTAACGCCCCAGTGTGAAAGGGGTCTAAAGAGATAACACATGCCAGTCTTTAAGAGAACATGGTCCACAGAATCCAATCTCCCTATTTATATACTAGAGCATGGCTCTGCAAAACTGGACCTCCCCCTCTTCTGAATAAACACCCAGTCAGACATATTCTCTCCTGGATGTCCACATTACTTCAGCTGTTACCACCTGGACCACTGAGCGCTGCCCCCTCTCGCTCCTGCACCGCCACTGAAAACAATACATAGATTTATGCATTGCATGAATCTATGTATTGTCGCCGCTGCCGCCCACTATTCAGATGGCCGGCCCCCAGGCAAGCGCTGGCCATCTGAATAACGGCAGCTGGTTGGCTGTGGAAGTTTGTATCACTTGAGGGCTGTAATCGGCTTCCAATGGTTAACCAGGGGACGCGTCAGGGGTGTGCGTTCCCTGGTTAACACTGACACGCATCTCAGCCAATCAGGTTCAACGGATCTGGTTACCGGTAACCTGATTGGCTGAAACGACATCGAGGGCGGGACTACATCGAGGGTAGGTGGAGAAGGATCCGAGGATGGCTGACCGAGAAAGGCAATCTGGCGGCATTTTAGGGGCAAACTGGCAGCAATTGATGGGCACAGTGGCAACAATGGCATGGCACAGTGGCTGCGTTTGGCATGGCACATTGGCGACAATGGCATGGAACAGTGGCGACAATTGATGGGCACAGTGGCTGCGTTTGATGGCATGGCACAGTGGCGACAATTGATGGGCACAAACAGTTTTGTTGTTTTCTCATTCGCAGATTAGGGTCTGGAGACTGGAGGCTTCAAAGAGATTTGGGTGGGAGAAGCCTCTACCCCTGTCCCCATTCTTTCCTGAACGAGGCCCTACTTCTGCCTGCTGCCTGTAGGACTTACTGCCATCATGCCTCTGCCTGTCGCATGAACTGACCACACTGCTGCCTGCTACCTGTTCTATGAACCATTCCTGTCTGCTACCATGACCAATATTCTGGCACTGCTGACAATATCTCTGCCTGCACTGACCCTGGGCTGTATTATAGACAGAATCCCTGCCTGCACTGACTATGGACAGTATTCCTGCCTGTTCAATTGTGTTCCCTGTTGCTGACCAAGTCCCTGCCTGCTGCCTCAATCAGTGCTATCCTCCTGTGGACAACTGCACTACTAAAACCACAGGTAATCTTTTGTTTACCCTTTGCTCAGCAGAATGTATTTTTGGGTGTAATTATTTGAATGTGCATGCTATGTGTCCCTGACAGTGTTCCTTGCATGTTGGGTGTCTGTATGTGGCTAGGCTGTGTAAAAGACTCAAGCATCTGGTATCACCATACTCAAGAGTAGCAGAATGTATTTTGGGGTGTCATTTTTGCTATGTGTTGGAAATATCTTATAAATGCACAATGTATTTTCCAAAAACTTCTGGGGAAAAAAAGAGACATGTTCAAAAGACGCATTATGCCTCATAGATTATACATTGGGGTGTTTTATTTCCAAAATGGGGTCATTTTGTGGGCGTTTCCATTGTCCTGGTGCTCCAGGGCCTTCAAAAGTGTAATAGGTAATCAACAAGTTAGAAGTATAAATGTATGCTCCTAGAACGCTTGATGGTGCTCCCTGCGTGTTGGACCGCTATGTGGCTAGGCTGTAAAAATGTCCCACACATGTGGTATCGCCATACTCAAGAGTAGCAGAATGTGTTTAGGGGTGTAGTTGCAAGTATGCATAGGCCATGTGTGAGAAATAACTTATTACAATGACAATTACTAAATAACTTGGAATGTCTACTTTCCAAAAATATGTCATTTGGAGGGCATTTGTACTTTCCTTTTCTTGTGGGCAAATTGTATGAAGAAAAATTACTAATTTGCAAAATGTTATAACAAACGAATAAAAATGCATTTATTTATTTTTTCATTTATACCGCAAAAAACACAGTAGTGATTAATACCACCAAAAGAAAGCTCTATTTGTATGAAAAAAGGGACAAAAAAATACAGTGTTGCATGACCAATTTTCATTCAAAGTGTGAGAGCACTGAAAGCTGAAAATTGGTATAGGCAGGAGGTGGAATCGGCAATAGAAGAGTGTCACTGGTGCCTTGCCTGTTTACCCAGGCTCTCTAGGCCTTATTGACTTTCCCCAATCACTCTCTGGCCTTGTATGTCCATTTATACAAGGGTTAGTTTTGGTTAATAATTATTTTTCTACATGCCAACATTAAGGGGCTCTTTATTTATGCCACCATTTTCCGCAGTACAGAAAGATCCACAAAGTGACCCTCCTAGTTGCTCTCATCTAGTGAGACAGGTCTCAGCGTTGGCAGTTCTCAATTCTAAGGGCCCATTCCTCATAAAGGGAGTTAAATAATGCCCCATGCCATATTTCCTTCTTAACTACTTGCCGACCAGCCACCGCAGTTATACGGAGGCAGGTCGGCTCCCCTGCGCGAGATCACGTAGATGTACGTCATCTCGCGATTCAGCCACTAGGGGCGTGTGCGCACCCCCCGCTCGCCCCTGGTCCCGACGTGCGTGATCACCGCCGGGCACCCGTGATCACTCGTTACAGAGCGAGAACCGGGAGCTGTGTTTGTAAACACACGGCTCCCGGTCCTGTCAGGGGGAGAAATGCCTGATCGTCTGTTCATACAATGTATGAACAGCGATCAGTCATTTCCCCTAGTCAGTCCCACCCCCCTTCAGTTAGAACACTCACAGGGAACATAATTAACCCCTTCCTCACCCCCTAGTGTTAACCCCTTCCCTGCCAGTGGCATTTTTATAGTAATCAATGCTATAAAAATGCCAATGGTCCCAAAAATGTGTCAAAAGTGTCCGCCATAAGGTCGCAGTACCGATAAAAATCGCTGATCGCCGCCATTACTAGTAAAAACAAATATTAATAAAAATGCCATAAAACTATCCCCTATTTTGTAGAAGCTATAACTTTTGCGCAAACCAATCAAACGCTTATTGCGATTTTTTTTTTACAAAAAATATGTAGAAGAATACTTATCAGCCTAAACTGAGGAAAAAAAATAGTTTTTTTAATATATATTTTTGGGGATATTTATTACAGCAAAAAGTATTCATTTTTTTTCAAAATTGTCGCTCTATTTTTGTTTATAGTGCAAAAAATAAAAACCGCAGAGGTGATCAAATACCACCAAAAGACAGCACTATTTGTGGGGAAAAAAAGGACACCAATTTTGTTTGGGAGCCACGTCGCACGACTGCGCAATTGTCAGTTAAATCGCAAAAAGTGGCCCGGTCATTGACCAGCAATATTGTCCGGGGCTTAAGTAGTTAAGAGTAGTACCAATCTTTCACCTCAATGAAGACAGTCTTGTCTTCTTTGTGTTCTGCTCCAAAGCACCCTAAAAGCTCCCAGGTTGGTGGGAGTTTCCTAGGCATTCTGGCACTAGGCCCTTGTTGCTCAGCTTCGTAAGGCTGTCACTTAGTCCTCTGTTCATAACCTTTTAAATGTTTTACTTACACTCAGTCTTTTGCAGATGCAGCTTTTGGCTTTAAGGATATGGATGGATGGATAAAATTGGATCAACTGGTAGTACCATAGTGGTCCATCTAATAATCAAAGATATATATATCATATAATTATATGGCATCTCCAAGTACCGTAGATAATAATGCGGCAAGGATTGAGTATAAAAACGACCTACCTCAATGGACCGACAAAAATATACAGCTCCCATATATTTCACCACCATCAAAAGAAGGGGGAGGGGGGCGTTGAAATGGAATCACCCCAATTCATAAAGAGGCATCCCTTGAAATCAAATAGCCAAAGTCAAGCCAAAGACACATTTCCATTGAGTCAAACAAGAACAAACCATCAATGGTTGTGGTTAGCCAAGTTAGGCCCCATGTACACAGGACACTGGTGCAGACTCTGCTGAACAATTTTTTTTTTAAAGCTGAAACCGTCGTTTAGAAAGGCCTGTTTTGCCGCGTTTATCCTAGAAGTGTTTATTAAGATAACCTCCCCAAGACCCTCCCCAAGCTCAGAAAACATGTTATTTTAACTACTGTTTTAATCGGCGTATAACACGCACCCTAACTTTAAGAGGGAAGTTTCAGGAAAAAAGCTTTCCACAGCCCCCTGCGTATAACACTCAGGCGCAGTTTACCCTCCATTTTCAGGGTAAAAAAGTGAGTGTTATATTCCAATAAATACAATATTTCAGCCATTTTGATCAGAGTGAGCAGCAGCAGAGAGAGCAGTTGTATACTTGCATTTGCCTCTATTTCTATGTTGTTGTTTTTTTGGCAATGGATCACATAACTGAACATATGTCAGGAAATGCTCTCGACTACCTCTTGAAGCTCATCAAGAGAATGCCAAGAGTGTGCCAAGCAGTAATCAAAGCAAAAGGTGGCTAATTTGAAGAACCTAGAATATGAAATATATTTTCAGTTGTTACACACTTTTTTGTTATGTATAATTCCACATGTGTTAATTTATAGTTTTGATGCCTTCAGTGTGAATCTACAATTTTCATTGTCATGAAAATAAAGAAAACTCTTTGAATGAGAAGGTGTGTCCAAACTTTTGGTCTGTACTGTATATATATATATATATATATATATATATATATATATATATATATATATATATATATATATATATATATATATTGTCCATTTTATGCAAATATAAATGTTTATTACCTTTTTATGATATATTACATTTTTTTGCCAAATTTTTTATATAGTTTTAATTCTGAAGTATTAATATATTTATTGATTTTTTTTTTCCAGTTGTATATGGTATTTTTGTATTACTTAAAATACACCTAGCCCTAATGCCTACCCCCCAACCCTAAACAATAACCCCAAACTGCTAATTTTAACCCAAACCATAGCCCTAATCCCTACCCTAGCCATAACCCTAACCGTTAACTTTAACCCAAACCGAAGCCCTAACCGCAAACTATAGCCATAACCCTAACCGCTAACTTTAACCCAAACCATAGCCATAACCCTAACCGCGAACCCTAGCCGCTAACTTTAACCCAACCATGACTGCCAACCCTAGCCATAACCCTAACCGCTAACTTTAACCCAAACCATAGCCATAACCCTAACCCCTACACCCTAACCCAAAACCCTAACCGCTAACTTTAACCCAAACCATAGCCCTAACCCCTACCCCCCAACCCTAACCATAACCGCGAACCCTAACCCCAACCCTAGCCATAACCCTAATCGCTAACCCAAAACCGCTAACTTTAACCCATACCATAACTCTAACCCTAACTGCCAACCCTAGCTATAACCCTAACCGCTAACCCAAAACGCTAACTTTAACCCAAACCATAGCCCTAACCGCGAACCCATAACCCCCAACCCTAGCCGCTAACTTTAACCCAACCCATAACCGCTAACCCAAAACCACTAACTTTAACCCAACCCATAACCCTAATCCCTACCCCCAACCATAACCCTAACCGTTAACCCAAAACCGCTAACTTTAACCCAACCCATAACCGCTAACCCAAAACCGCTAACTTTAACCCAACCCATAACCCTAATCCCTACCCCCAACCCTAGCCATAACCCTAACCGTTAACCCAAAACCGGTAACTTTAACCCAAACCAAAGCCCTAACCGTGAACTCTAGCCATAACCCTAACCGCTAACTTTAACCCAAACCATAGCCATAACCCTAACCGCAAACCCTAGCCACTAACCCAAAACCGCTAACTTTAACCCAACCATAACTGCCAACCCTAGCCATAACTCTAACAGTTAACTTTAACCCACACCTAGCCATAACCCTAACCCCTACACCCCAACCTTAACCCAAAACTGTTAACTTTAACCCAAACCATAGCCCTAACCCCTACCCTAGCCATAACAGCGAACCCTAACCCCAACCCTAATCACTAACCCAAAACCGCTAACTTTAACCCATACCATAACTAACCCTAACTGCCAACCCTAGCCATAACCCTAACCGCTAACCCAAAACGCTAACTTTAACCCAAACTGTAGCCCTAACCTCGGACCCATAACCCCCAACCCTAGCCGCTAACCATAACTGCTAACTTTAACCCAAGCCATAACCCTAAACCCTAGCCATAACCGCTAACCCCAACCCTAGCCATAACCCTAATCACTAACCCAAAAACTGCTAACTTTAACCCATACCATAACTCTAACCCTAACTGCCAACCCTAGCCATAACCCTAACCGCTAACCCAAAACACTAACTTTAACCCAAACCGTAGCCCTAACCGTGAACCCATAACCCCCAACCCTAGCCGCTAACCCTAATCCAAAACCGCTAACTTTAACATAACCCTAACCCCCCCAACCCTAGCCATAACCCTAACCTGCAAACCCTAACATTAACCCAAACCCTTAACCACGAACCCTACCCCCCAACCCTAGCCATAGCCCTAACTGCTAACTTTAACCCAAACCAAAGCCCTAACCGTGAACCCTAACTCATAACCCCCAACTGCTAACCCTAACCCCTACCCCCCTAACACTAAACCCTAGCCATAACCCTAAGCGCTAGCTTTAACCCAAACCATAACCCCTACCCCCTAGCCATAACCCTAACCGCTAACTCAAAACTGCTAACTTTGACCCAAACCATAGCCCTAACCGCTAACCCAAAACCGCTAACTTTAAACCCAAACCATAGCCCTAACCGCTAACTTTAACCCAAAACATAGCCCTAACCATAACCGCAAACCCTAACCCCCAACCATAGCCATAACCCCTACCCCCCAACCCTGACCGCTAACTTCAACCCAAACCATAGCCCAAACCCCAACCCAAAACCGCCAAATTTAACCCTAACCCCTACCCCCCAACCGTTAACTTTAATCCAAACCATAGCTCTAATCCAAACCCTAACCGCTAACCTTAATCCGCTAACTTTAACCCAAACCATAGCCCTAACCACCCAAACCTAACCGCTAACCCAAAACCGCTAACTTTAACCCAAACCATAGCCCTAACCCCCCAAACCTAACCGCTAACCCAAAACCGCTAACTTTAACCCAAACCATAGCCTTAACCCTAAGCCCTAAACCTAACCCAAACCATAGACCTAACCACTAACTTTAACCCATAGCCCTAACCCTTCCCCCCCTAACCGCTAACCCAAAACCGCCAACTTTAACCCTAACCCCTACCCCCAACTTTAACCCAAAGCCCAAATCCAAAGCCCTAACCATAACCGGGAACCCTAACCCATAACCCCCAACCATAGCCATAACCCTAACCCAAAACCACTAACTTTATCCCAAACCATAGCCCTAACCCCTAACCATGAGCCCAAACCCTACCCCCAAACCTTAACCGCTAACCCAAAACCGCCAACTTTAACCCTAACCCCTACCCCCAACTTTAACCCAAACCATACCCCTAACCCTATTGCCAACCACTAATCCTAGCCCTAACCCATAACCCCTACCCCCCAACCCTAACCCAAACCAAAGCCCTAACCGCGAACCCTACCCCCTAACCGATAACCCCTAACCCAAAACCGCCAACTTTAACCCAAACCATAGCCCAAACCCCAACCCAAAACCGCCAAATTTAACCCTAACCCCTACCCCCCAACCGCTAACTTTAATCCAAACCATAGCCCTAATCCAAAGCCCAAACCCTAACCGCTAACCTTAATCCGCTAACTTTAACCCAAACCATAGCCCTAACCCCCCAAACCTAACCCAAAACCGCTAACTTTAACCCAAACCATAGCCTTAACCCTAAGCCCTAAACCTAACCGCTAACCCAAACCATAGCCCTAACCCTTCCCCCCTAACCGCTAACCCAAAACCGCCAACTTTAACCCTAACGCCTACCCCCAACCGCTAACTTTAACCCAAACCATAGCCCAAATCCAAAGCCCTAACCATAACCGGGAACCCTAACCCATAACCCCCAACCATAGCCATAACCCTAACCCAAAACCACTAACTTTATCCCAAACCATAGCCCTAACCCCTAACCATGAGCCCAAACCCTACCCCCAAACCTTAACCGCTAACCCAAAACCGCCAACTTTAACCCTAACCCCTACCCCCAACTTTAACCCAAACCATAACCCTAACCCTATCGCCAACCGCTAATCCTAGCCCTAACCCATAACCCCTACCCCCCCAACCCTAACTTTAACCCAAACCAAAGCCCTAACCGCTAACTAACCCAAACCATAGCCCTAACCGCTAACTAACCCAAACCATAGCCCTAACCGCAAATCTTAACCATTAACCCTAGCCCATAACCCCTACCCCCAAACGCTAACCTGCTAACTTTAACCCAAACCATAGCCCTAACCCATAACCCCTACGCCAAACGCTAACCCGAACCATAGCCCTAACCGCTAACCCAAAACCGCTAACTTTAACCCAAACCATAGCCCTAACCCCCCAAACCTAACCGCTAACCCAAAACCGCTAACTTTAACCCAAACCATAGCCTTAACCCTAAGCCCTAAACCTAACCGCTAACCCAAACCATAGACCTAACCACTAACTTTAACCCATAGCCCTAACCCTTCCCCCGCTAACCCAAAACCGCCAACTTTAACCCTAACCCCTACCCCCAACTTTAACCCTAATCCAAAGCCCAAATCCAAAGCCCTAACCTTAACCGGGAACCCTAACCCCCAACCATAGCCATAACCCTAACCCAAAACCACTAACTTTATCCCAAACCATAGCCCTAACCCCTAACCATGAGCCCAAACCTTAACTGCTAACCCAAAACCGCCAACCTTAACCCTAACCCCTACCCCCAACTTTAACCCAAACCATACCCCTAACCCTATCGCCAACCGCTAATCCTAGCCCTAACCCATAACCCCTACCCCCCCAACCCTAACTTTAACCCAAACCAAAGCCCTAACCGCGAACCCTACCCCCTAACCGATAACCCCTAACCCAAAACCGCCAACTTTAACCCAAACCATAGCCCTAACCGCTAACTAACCCAAACCATAGCGCTAACCGCAAATCTTAACCATTAACCCTAGCCCATAACCCCTACCCCCAAACGCTAACCTGCTAACCTTTAACCCACACCATAGCCCTAACCCATAACCCCTACGCCAAACGCTAACCCAAACCAAAGCCCTAACCGCGAACCCTACCCCCTAACCGATAACCCCTAACCCAAAACCGCCAACTTTAACCCAAACCATAGCCCAAACCCCAACCCAAAACCGCCAAATGTAACCCTAACCCCTACCCCCCAACCGCTAACTTTAATCCAAACCATAGCCCTAATCCAAAGCCCAAACCCTAACCGCTAACCTTAATCCGCTAACTTTAACCCAAACCATAGCCCTAACCCCCCAAACCTAACCCAAAACGGCTAACTTTAACCCAAACCATAGCCTTAACCCTAAACCTAACCGCTAACCCAAACCATAGCCCTAACCCTTCCCCCCCTAACCGCTAACCCAAAACCGCCAACTTTAACCCTAACGCCTACCCCAACCGCTAACTTTAACCCAAACCATAGCCCAAATCCAAAGCCCTAACCATAACCGGGAACCCTAACACATAACCCCCAACCATAGCCATAACCCTAACCCAAAACCACTAACTTTATCCCAAACCATAGCCCTAACCATGAGCCCAAACCCTACCCGCTAACCCAAAACCGCCAACTTTAACTCTAACCCCTACCCCCAACTTTAACCCAAACCATACCCCTAACCCTATCGCCAACCGCTAATCCTAGCCCTAACCCATAACCCCTACCCCCCCCAACCCTAACTTTAACCCAAACCAAAGCCCTAACCGCGAACCCTACCCCCCTGTGCCCCCTGCCCAAAGGCTGTATCGGCCCTTCTCCTGACGTCCAATTGGTAACATTTTGTGAACGTGTGGACCGATGACCAGGTCGCTACCTTACAAACCTGAGCCATAGAGATCTGGTGGTGGCTCATGGCCCTAGTAGAATGGGCCTTTACCGACAAAGGTGGAGGCAAACCCCTCAAGCCGTAGGCTTGACTGATTAACTGTTTAATCCATCTAGCGATGGTAGCTTTAGATGCTGCCTGACCCATCTTGGGTCCTTCCGGCAGGATGAACATAATATCTGTCTTACGAAACTTTTCTGTAGCCTTAAGGTAGACCTTCATGGCCCTGACAATGTCCAAGGTATGTAGTAACCCCTCCTTTCTAGAAGTGGGCTTAGGAAAGAAGAACGGCAGGATTAAATCCTGGTTTAAGTGAAAACTGGACACAACCTTAGGCAGAAAAGACGGATGCGGACGGAGAACCACCCTATCTTTATGCAGAATGAGGTATGGTTCTCTACAAGACAAGGCTGCCAGCTCTGGCACTCTTCTAGCAGAGGCCATAGCAACCAGAAACACTAATTTTCTAGTGAGTAACACCAAAGGAACCTCCGTCAGAGGTTCAAAAGGCCGCTTTTGTAGAGCCGACAAAACCAGATTCAAATCCCACGGACAAAGCGTTGATTTAATGGTGGGATTAATGCGCAAGACCCCCTGCAAAAAAGTTTTAACCAAAGAGTGCATGGCCAAAGGCCTCTGAAACCACACTGATAAGGCAGAAATCTGTCCTTTAATAGTGCTTAGGGCCAAACCTTTGTCCACTCCTAACTGGAGGAAACGCAACACCCTGTCAATGGTGTATTTGCGAGGGTGCCAACTTTGGGACTACACCAGCCTATGTAGACCCTCCAAACCCTGTAATAAATTACTCTGGAGACTGGCTTTCTAGCCTTAATCAGAGTAGAAATTACCTGGCTAGATAGGCCCCTACCCCTGAGAATCAGGGATTCAGCCGCCAAGCCGTCAAATTTAGATGCCGTAAGGCAGGGTGGAGTATCGGGCCTTGAGAGAGTAGGTCTGGACGAAGTGGAAGGGTCCACGGTTCCCCCACTGACATTCTCACGATCAGAACCCTTCACTGGTTGCCAGTAAAAGACAGAATTGCATTTAAAGCACTCTGTCTGACACATATTGGGGGGCAGGCCCCCCAATATCTATGCAAAAAAATAAAAGCTCACAACCCCAATCGCGTTCTGCGATCCACAAATCAAAACCTGCTCCAGATACCCAAAGCCAAATACAAGTCCAAAGGAGAGCGAAGATTTGCGCTCCAGGGTCCCAGACTATGGAATGCTTTACCAACCAGCATTCGGTTGGAGGAGAATCACTTGACCTTTAGAAGAAAGATCAAAACTCATCTCTTTTGATATCAAAAGAGACAGGAACACCGAGCGCCCAGAGGCGATTTAGTTCGCATGTGCTGCGCTATATAAGTTCTTCACTCACTCACTCAGTGAGTACCACGACCTCTGGGGCCATGCTGGGGCTATCAGAATGACTGGTCTGTTCTCTGATACCCTGATTCTGCGCAGCAGGCGGGGCAGCATCTGTAACGGGGGGGGAAGGCATACAGCAGACTGAACAGATGCCAAGGACAAACCAACGCATCGGTTCCACAGGCCAGAGGGTCCCTTGTCTGGGACATGAACTTGCTCAGCTTCCTGTTGAACCTTGATGCCATGATGTCCACATCCGGAGATCCCCATTTCCGGCAGATCTCCTGAAAGACCTGGGGATGGAGGGACCACTCCCCTGGAACCAGCTGCTGACGACTTAAGAAGTCTGCCTGTAAATTGTCCACCCCTGGGATAAAAATTGCCGAGATGCATGGTACATGTGCCTCTGCCCACAGGAAAATTAAGTTCACTTCCCTTTGGGCGGCTCGACTCTTCGTGCCCCCTTGGTGGTTTATATATGCCACCGCTGTGGCATTGTCGGACTGCACTCTCACCCGAGACCCCTGTAGTTTGGGTGTCCAGGCTCTTAAGGCTAAGCGTGCAGTCCTGATCTCCAAGACATTGATTTTCAGCAGTCTTTCCGACTCTGCCCAAACCCCCTGCTGGATCTGCCCGTCCAAGACCGCTCCCCAGCCCTTCAGGCTGGCATCTGTGGTTACCAACTTCCAGATGATGGGACTGAATGATTTTCCTTTTAGCAGATTCCGAGGTTTTAGCCACCAGCAGAGACTTTGCCGGACCTTTGATGAAAGGGTTAAAGGAAGATCCAGGGCTTGGGGATCTTTGCTCCAAGCTGACAGAATGGTTGTCTGTAGGACTCGAGTGTGCGCCTGAGCATATGGAACCGCCTCGAAGGTGGCCACAATTTTGCCCAGTAATCTCATACACAATCGGATAGTTGGCTCTCTTTTGCTTAGCACCAACTGGATCAATTCTTTGATCCCCTTGAATTTCTCTAAAGGGAGGAACACCCTTTGTTGTTCCGTGTCTAGCAGCATGCCGAGGTATTCCAACCGTCTCGTGGGCTGCAAAGCCGACTTTTCTTGGTTTAAAACCCAACCGAATACCTCGAGGTACTGAACCGTAAGGGTTACTGCTCGACTCAGGCCGGGGACAGAGTGATCTATGATCAGGAGGTCGTCCAAATAAGCCAGTATCGCGATTCCCTGAGTCCTTAGATTGGCTAAGATGGGGGCCAGGACCTTCGTAAACACACGGGGGGCCGTAGCCAGCCCGAAGGGGAGAGCCACAAATTGATAGTGGCACCCTGCGATTGCAAAGCGCAGGAATCTTTGATGCCCTTGAAAAATTGGAACATGAAGATATGCGTCCTTTATGTCTATCGAGGCCAAAAAATTGTCCTGCTGCAAGGCTGCGGCGGCAGAACGTACGGATTCCATCCGAAAGGACCGAATCCTTAGGTAAGAGTTTAGAACCTTGAGATCCAGGATGGGCCTTACATCGCCGTTGGGCTTTGGAACGATAAACAGATTGGAGTAAAAGCCTAGCTTGCGCTCCTGAGCTGGCACCTCTATAATTACTCCCTGGTTTAGAAGACGATCCAAGGCTGCCAGCAAAGCCGCCCCCTTTACCGGATCGTTTGGAACTCTTGATTCCTGAAAATGAGGAGGGGAAAACTCCCGAAATTCTATCTTGTAGCCAGCCACCACCAAGGAAAGAACCCATTTGTCGGGGATCTTGGCTTCCCAAACTTTTGCAAAGAATCGAAGCCTCCCCCCACCCGATTGAGTGGGGGCGCCCCTTCATAAAGCTGACTTGGGAGCTGGTTTATTTGGCTTGCGGGACCATGGCCTCTTGCCACCTGCGGCCTGTCCCTGCGACTTATTACCAAAGTTTGACCGTGCGGGAGGCCGTCGATACTGCCTGGGGGCCGAGGGCCCTGGGGCTGGAGATTGCTGCCGCTTAAACGTAGGACCTCGAAATCTCTTTTTGACCGGTAAAAGAGTACTCTTGCCACTTGATATCGTCTGTATGTACTTATTTAGATCTTCCCCAAAAAACCTTCCTCCGTGAAAGGGGAAACCCGCTAAGGGCTTCTTACACGGAGTCTCTGCTGACCAATTCTTTAGCCACAGGAGCCTTCGCATATGTACCAAAAATAACGACAGACGGGAAGCCTGTTGGATGGAGTCCTTTATGGCATCCACCGCAAAACACAGAGCCCTAGGGAGGTCGGCCAGATCCTGTGCTTGCTGAGCCGGAACCTCCCTTAACATCTGCTTTGTCTGGTCTTTTAATGCCTGACAAATGCCTATCGCAGCAACAGCTGGTTGCACGACTGCCCCTGCCGTAGCAAAAGAAGCTTTCAAAAGGGTTTCTAACTGCTTATCGACCGGATCCTTGAACATCTGTATGTTCTCTACCGGACAAGTTAAAGACTTATTTACGCAGGAGACCGCTGCATCCACAGCAGGAAGCACCCATTTCCATGGGGTACAGAACAGAAAACCTCTTTGGAGGTACAAAAATTCTATCGGGCCGGGCCCAATCTTGAAAGATCAAGTCCTCTAACAAAGGGTGAACCGAAAACACTGCATTACTTAACGGGGCTTTTAAGGAGCCCTAGGAAGACACATCAGGAATCTGAGGCCCTGGCAAGGGCAGCTTAAAAGCTGAGCGGACCATGTCCATCAAGGACTGGGCCCACAGATTCTCTGCTTGGGAGACCGAAAAGGGTTCCTCAATAGTGGACTCCTCAATGTCTGAACCTTCTAGGTTCTGCTCCGTTTGGTCCTCCTGGGATTCTAACTCCTCGGGGCAGAGAATCTCAGCATCTGAGGACACCAATTTAGGTGACGGAGACCTAGCCCGCTTCTTGCCTGCAAGAGAATTAGTAAGCAACGTTGTCAATCTCTGTTCTAACCCGTCCAGGGAGACAGCTAGCATTTCCTGTGTGACAAACACCGGGTCGGGTAGAATGGGGCCAGCCACAGCACTCACCACACCTAATGGCTCCTCAAAGGTGGCGTCTTCTAGCTTTTCAGGAGAGGACAGAACTGGCATGGCCTGGCTAAGATCCTCATAGCTAGAGGGGGAACCTTTCTGTTTTTTTGCATTTTTAGCATTCTTAGTCCCCGAACCTTTAGGGCCCATGATACAATACCGAGGCACTCCGCTAGCAACAACTGACTGTTGTAGCAAGGAGTAAAAATATATATAGCTTAAGGCAGAAAAAATCCTTTAAAGCCAGTGCTCACCCTTTCCTTGTATATATCTTCTTTTTTTTTAGTCCCTCTTTCTTTTGTCCCTCTTTAAAAAAAAAAAAAGTCCTTTTTTTTTAGGCACTGTTCCCTTAGGAAAAAACTGTGTTAGCAGCCAGACTGCTTCTAGACCTTTGGCCTTAAACAAAAAAAAAAAAGGGGGGGGTTTATCTCTCCTTTTTTTTTTTTTGGTCAGTGGGGAGCCTAGCTCCAGACCCAACAGGTCTCTTTACCACCACCAGGTGTCGCCGTACGCCGACCGCCGCTCTGTGTCCCTGCGGCCAGCAGACGAATCTTACACTGACCGGAAGGCAGACGCTGCCAAAGATAACAGCGAGGGGGAACGCCCCCTCCTCCCCGCCGACGTCGCTACGCTCCCCGCCCCCCTCCGTGCGCCTCTATATCATGCGCGCGCGTGTCCCAGAGGGAGAAAACACATAGCAGAAGAGGAGCAGCAACGCCAGCGGCGTGAGAAGGGACACAGAAGCGGCTGTAGCGAACCCTGCTAGCACCTGTAAAGGCAAGTCCCTGGCCCCTTTAGAAAAAATTCCAAGCCAGGGAAAAACTGGGGTGGGCTAGTACTTGCTTGTCCTAGAGAACCAGGAGAAGAGCCCCTACCCCCCAAAAGCCATGCGGAGCAGCAAAACAGATAGGCTAACACAGTCAAGTGGTGGGGGGATACACTAGTAAATGGGAGGTAACCATCCTGTCTAGCAGACATAGTGGAAAGAGTCGCCCATGCAGAGCATCCCAGGCTATCCCAACTAGACTTTCCCCCTGAGGGACCTGCCGACGAACCAAGTTCCGCAGGCCCCCCCTCTTACCTGCTCCACGCTGCAGGGTATTGCTGTAAGCAAGAGGCCCAATCTTCCCCCATCTCCGCTGGTTCTGTACTAGACCTTCAGGGACTCGGGTCCTGGAAGGAACACCACTGCCCTGGACCTATACAGCATCCTGGCAACAGCGCTTTTGCACCTTGGAAAAAGGATCAAAGTTCTGGGCCCAGGATCCAGCCCCCCAAGGAGAGGCATTATAGGCAAAACCCCACGACTTGGGGCCCCGGGTACTGTCAACTTTGGCTCTGAGGCACTTTGGACAGATCCGGAATAGTCTGCTTAATCCCAAGGACATGGAGGCAAACTACTTTGTGACCAACACCTAAGACACTGGCAAAAAAACTGAGGTACTCCCTCTAGGGGAGGGGGTTATATAGGGAGGGGACTTCCTGTTTGAGATTGCCAGTGTCCATCAGTCCATCACCTGAAGGTACTCCATATAACCCGTATAGTAATGAATATGCCGCTCTGTGTCCCGTGATGTACGATAAAGAAATATTTTTATATTTTATAAAACACAGTATATGTAATATATTTTTTTTAAATTTAGGTTTCTGGCAACGGGTCAATCGTATGCATCACTATTTTTTAATGGGTGTTGCCACTGTTGCCAAAGTGGCACGAGAAACCAGCACTATAATGTGGGAGTAGCTACACAGCAAGGTAATGCCAGTTCCAACTGAGTGTATGTGGCAAGACGTAATAAATACATTTTGGGCCAAAACAAACTTTCCTAACTGTATCGGAGCGTTGGACGGGAAACATGTCCGCGTAAAAAAGCCTTTGAAATAAGACTGTGTACTTTAACTATAAGAAATATTTTTCTATAGTATTGCTTGCATTGGCCGATGCCAAATTTAAATTTATATGTATGGATGTTGGAGCATATGGCAGTCAGGGTGATTCTCGGCCATGGGCTGTTGCATACATGAAGGTTGCTTTGGAATACCTGGTTGGAGGCCTCTTCCCAACACTACAGAGCCCATACTACCAGCGATCATCGTGGCCGATGAGGGATTCGGCCTTGCAGAAAATATGAGACCATACAGTGGCCAAGGACATAGCCACAAAGAAAAAAAAATGTAATTGCAGACTCAGTCGTGCAAGACGAGTCGTTGAATGTGCTTTCGGAATAGGTTCAGCAAAATGGCGGGTACTAACTACAATGCAGTTAGATGTTGAAAACGCAATTAAAGTAGTACTCACCTGCTGTGTTCTACATAATTATGTAATTGACAATGAAAGAATATTGACAGAGCCTGCACCACCTAACCCAGATCAGAACATTCAACATACGGACCTGCGCCCTACCAGCAGAGTTATGACAATTTGAAACAATTTTGCCGATTATTTTGTGTTACCTGCTGGTAGCGTGCCCTGGCAGGATTCTTATATTTAGTCTGATTATAAGCTTAATGTTATTAAAAGTTTGGAAAAAGGTTATTGTCATCCTAGTTAAGTTTCAATAAAGGATTATTTCTTTACCTAAATTGTTTAATTTTTTTTATTTGTTGTGGATTGTCCACTTGCCACATCACCTGCCACAAGATGCGGATTGTCTGCAATGCAAGCAAGAACATTTTGTATTATATATTTTAATGGTTTTTCATAATTTACCATAATTATTGAGATTTCTAATGTAAAAAAATAGGTCACCTTTAAAAACGCTTATAAATGAAAACGTGGCTAAACGCTGGTACCGCGTTTAGCGTCTGAAACATGGAACTCTTTGGTGTCTGAACTAATTTTTTTTTAGTTGCTTGGTACTCCATTCCCCATATTATTTTAATATTTATGTGATAACTTTTAATGTAATGTTTTTTTTTCAATAAAACCTTCCTCCTATTTAAAAATTTTTGACCTGCACTATAGGAGCCTTTTTTTCCTTTTTCCTTTCATGACCTGGTGGTGCGAGTTTTTTTGTTATTTCACTGTGCCCTTCTATACACCCCAAGGGTTGGTCCAACCAAAAATGCCTCAAAACCATTCAGAGACAGTCCAATACTCTGTGAGCCGGGAGGTCCCTTCAGGTGCAAGATAACATCCATTCAGGATCCATAATCGCGGACGTTTGAGTCCAAGGATTGCGTCTGGTGTTTCCACTATCCGGAGCTCGTTAACAGTCGATTCTCCTTTCCGTGGGGATTCTACATGCTCAAGTGATCTGGTGTCGCTGACAAGTAGATCTATTGGTTCTGGTAAGCATATTCAATCTTTCTCACGCATTTGAAAGAGAGCTTCTATGTGATGACCTACAAAGCAACATCCTTACCTTCACCGTTTATATTTCCTTCATCACTTTCCATGTTTTGATGGACTTTACACATGCTGTTTTCACACATGGACTTTATGGCCCAGATTCACGAAGCTCAGCGCATCAATAGGCGGGCGTATCGCAACGCAGATACACTAGACCGTCGAAACTTAGAGAGGCAAGCAGCCTATTCAGCAAGCAAATGCGCGCTGCGATGCGCCATCGTAATGTAATTTTGATGGCGTAACCCGACGTAATTCAAAGTGGGAAGGAGGTGGGCGTGATCCATTTAAATGAAGCGTGACCCCATGCAAATTAAGGTCCGAACGAACGGCGCATGCGCCGTCACGTGATCGCATCCCCCGCGTCCCACTGCGCATGCGCCCCAATTCGCCTCTCGTATTCCCCCCCACGATAACCCAGCCCACCGTTTCCGCCCAGGGCATAAATCCGCACGGACATGCGCCAGTCAAGTGCAAAAGTACACCTGCTGGTTTTGGTCGTTTGGTGTGGCTACTTTTGCTTTGTTCAGATCAAAAAAGATGTCTGAGGCTGGCTCGAAAGATAGGAGGGAAAAAAACGTTATTATTGAGGAGAAGGCGGTGATTATTGATGCCATGAGAAAATATAACAAGTTCCTCCACGGCAAGGAAAGTGGCTCGACCAGCAAGGTCCGTAAGGATCAAATCTTGGCACAGATTGCAGCGGAGGTGAGTGCCCTTGGCTATGCCAACCGGACCCCAGACAAGATCGCCAAGAAGATCAACGACCTTCGGCGTCTTGTGAAGGAGAAGGTGGCCAAGATAAAAAAACACAGTAGGGGCACCGGAGGTGGACCAGCCCTGAAACTAAGACTGACACCTGATGAGGAGGTCATTGCCAGGTGCCTGGAGAAGGAGCAGGTGGAGGGCCTGGAGGGCTTCGAGTCAGTTGATCAGCCCTTGAGGACAGGTGAGTGTGTTTTTTCTTTTATCTGGTGTATAGCATGTGTGTGGGGGGGGAGTGAATATGTGACAAGTGTGTGGGTCCACCAACATGTTACTGTTTTGTGTCATCCACAGATATGCAGGATGAAGCGGGCCCATCCTCGGCTGCTGGCCAACCAAGCCCATCCCAGGATACCAGTGTCCACACCTCTCCATTAGAGGAAGTGGAGGAGGAGCACGGGCACCTGGATGATGGCATATATCTGGGGGATGAGACCACCGTCGCTGGACCCTCCCATACCTCCACAGGGGATACCCCCCCAAGGGACTCAAACTTCATTGTATCCCCCCAAGGGCCTCCACCCTTTTGGGAAGCCCCCTAAGGGCCTCCGACCTTTTGGGAAGCCCATCCTCCCTAAGGGAAGTTCCCTCAGGGTCCTCCCCATACATTCGTCCCCAAGCCTCACCTGCACCCAGGAAGGCAATTAGGAAGACGAGGGGT
Source organism: Rana temporaria (assembly GCF_905171775.1). Taxonomy (NCBI): domain Eukaryota; kingdom Metazoa; phylum Chordata; class Amphibia; order Anura; family Ranidae; genus Rana; species Rana temporaria. The sequence continues at coordinate 95,802,631 of NC_053491.1, read as the reverse complement.
GATCCTGATGCCTTAGAAGCCACTTTGGCTATGGACCTGGCCAGGCAGACCCAACATGTGGGTTCTGTTGCATGTGATATGCGCCGGGTGGCAGCCAGCCTGGCCTCCATGCAGCAGACCCAGGCTGCTTTCACTGCCACCATTAGTGAAAATGTGCAGGAGGTCAGTGCCAACAGCACTGCGTTGGTGACCTGCGTTAGGGACCTGGATGACACTAATTCAGGCCTTGTGGCAGAGGTGAGGAGCCTGGGAGTGGCCATACAGGCCAATACAGCAGCCATTGAGGCGGTGGGGAATCAGACCACTGCGGTCCTTACCCGCATAGCCCTGGCTTTAGAGGGTATCCAGGCAGCCAGGGAGAGACCGGGGGATGTTCCTCCTCCCAATGACCCACCCCCCCCCCACCCACGGCTGCCCCCAGGCAACAGAGGGCACGGAGCCTTGGCACTAGGCGTAGTCCACGTCGGGCCAGATGAGTGCCATTTTGATTATTTTATTTTTATATTCAATTTGATTTTTGGTTATTAATTGATACTCATGATATGAGTGATATTTTGTTATTATGATACTCGATTGGAGTTGTATTTATTTTATTATTATTTTGGATATATATATTGACAATTATTTTCTGAGAAACATACAGCAACATAATTGGAGCCTTGACGTGGCGTTGCTGCTCCCAAGTACCGCACGGTGTACTTCGGTCTAATCCAATTTATTGGTGTTTGGGGGGGGGGGGTGTGTTAGGGACCACAGTGGGGTGCATGCGTGCATTAGCATTGTGACATGTTTCATGTGCGTGTTGCACGTGAAAATAAGCCTACCACGAGGCATCTCCTGACTGCTCTTCCCTCTGCAGACGGGGGAACCTCGGTTGGGGGGGGAATGTCTGGTTCGGGGGTCAGGTCATGACGGACTTCAACCTGCAGGCCCCTTCTCATGGCGAAATTGTGCAAAATGCAACATGCACCGATAATCTGGCACACAAAGTCTGGGGCATACAACAGTGTACCCCCAGACCTATCTAGGCATCGGAACCGTGACTTCAGGAGGCCAAACGTGCGCTCCACCACTCCCCGGGTACGTATATGAGCCTCGTTGTAGCTTCTTTCTCCTGGTGTTTGTGGGTTCCGGAATGGGGTCATCAGGTTGGTCCCAGGGCATATCCAAAGTCACCTGGAAGGGAAAAGACAGGAGGATGTTAGTCATGCATGTGCCCCTCGTGATGTCTGCATCATGGGGGGGGGACAGTCATACCTGACACCCATGTCACTCACCAACCAGCCAGCTGTCCCCATACACGTTCTCTTCAAATTGTCTTGGGATGTCGCTTTGCCGGTAGATAAAGCTGTCATGGGTGGCCCCAGGGTGTTTAGCACATACGTGCCATATGAGGCCTTGAGCATCGGTTATTACTTGTACATTAATGGAATGCCAATTCTTCCTGTTACGGTACATATGTTCAGCGTCACGGGGGGGCTGGAGTGCCACATGAGAACAATCAATGGCCCCCACAGTGCGTGGAAATCTGGCTATTTTATAGAAATCGGTTCTTGCCTTTGCCTGCTGAACCTCCTGGGTGGGTCTCACAATGTGGTGGGACATCCGTCTCAGGATAGCTGGTACAACTTGGTGCACGCACCTACTCATTGTGGATTGGGACATCCCAGCCAAATTTCCACTGGTTCTTTGAAATGATCCACTGGCTAAAAAATGCAGGGTTGCCATGACCTTGAGCAGTGGCGGCACTGCTTGTGATCGATGTGTTGGGCTGGTGAGGTCATCCTGCAGGGATCGTACTATTTCCATGATGGCTTCAGTGTCAAATCTCAACAAGCGAAACACCTCCGATTCCACCATGCCAAAGAGGTCCATGCGATCTCGGGGTACCCTCTCCTGTGCCCTCCTCCTCCTCCTGCGTGCGCGTAGACGCCGTAGTAGTATGACCACGGCTGCCCCTGACATGTTGGCACACAGATGTGTTGTCCTGCAAGTGTTGTTGCTCAGCTCCTCTGTCAGGCTGCTGCTGTTGCTGCTCTCCAGCTGACCTGTGCAAATTTCCGTTGCAAAGTTACCCCTGCTTTTATGAAGGGTAACTTTAGATCGGGCTAGCAGCTTACGCGCACCGCGCGTAGCCTACGACGGACAATCGTACGCATGTGAATCGGCATTTCTCCCTCATTTGCATAATTGAATAGCTAATCAATGGGAACGAAGAATACGCCTAGCCTAAATATGCGCCTAAGTTTCGCCGGCGGAGGACAGTTGCGTTGGACGGGTGAAGCCTAAGTTCACGTGTATGTGCTTCTGTGGGTACCGCGCATCGATACGACGGCGCACATCTACACTTACGCCGCGTATCTCGAGATACACCGGAGTATGTCTTTGTGAATCTGGCCCTATATGCACATATTTGCACTTTGAGATATTTATCTTAATACAGTCCTGATCAAAGGTTTAAGACCACTTGAAAAAATGGCAAAAAATCATATTTTACATTGTTGGATCTTAACAAGGTTCCAAGTAGAGCTTCAACATGCAACAAGAAGAAATAAGAGTGAGACAAAACATTTTTTGAGCAAAAAAAAAGGAAGAGATCGCGCTAAATAAGTGATAAGTGAACAAAAAGTGACAAAGTTCAATGAATAATATGTCCCGCCACAGAGGCAAGTAAATAAATTCTCCCAGGTGATAAACTCAATCCACAAGGAAAAGTGCTGGACAGAAAGATCCTCCACCAACGATATAAAAGCCTCTTACCGAATAAAATTGATCTCTGGTTTAAGAGAGATCAAACTGCGCATAAGAGGCATGAATGGATATCCCATAGGCAGCAATGGACAGCAACAGCGGTGAAATCCTAGTGAGTAATCTTTACAGATGCATCCCTCGATGGGTCATCCAGGGATATAAGAAAGCAGAAAGACTCCACATAGCGTAATAACGTCTTGGTTTAATGTCGAAATCAGTAAAATAACACTTACATGTCAATGTAGGCAAACGAATAAAATTTGAGCCGGCCCGCTCGATACACAGCCTGTATCAGGTAAACAGTACGCGGTGACGTCAGCACGCCGCCTCCCAACGTTTCGTCGCAATCGGACTTGGTCACGGGATACAGGCGGCGCTCTGAATCACCGCATAAATACAATAGACAACGGATGTAGCCTCGATGTGGTGAAGCATCTGAAGATCCATCGGACATCTTAACTCAGGGAAAGCCCAGCCAAAGTTAGAGCAAAAGCAAGGTCAAAAAGGGAACTGCAATAGAATAACTAGCACGTTTGCCAGCATTCAAAGGCAGATGAAGATGAATGACGCTGACTTGAAGCCGAACGCCACACCCACAGTACTATAAACTAAGATCTCAAAGATAGATCAAAAGTCATATTAATATAAAAAACCATGACATTAATCACAGAAAAATATAAAATAGAACCATTAATTTCTTGACAAAAATAAAAAATTACATCGGCAGTCATAATAGGGAAAATGGTCATATCCCATAGACAAACAGACCATTCATGGCCATCGGCTATCTACATATTAAACGTACCCCACAAGGTACGCATCAAGAAGCCAAAGTATCCAATATACTATGAACAATTAATCCATAATCAATTAGGTATTAATATCTGAAGTTTAATAGATGCCCCATAAGGACGGCACCATACTAGCCAGGCATCAATCATCGCAAAAAAACAGTAAACCAATGCCAAGAAAAACACAAATAAAATTATATATAAAATAAATGAATAAAATTGAAAAAAATATTTCATTAAGTGACCCATACGGAACACCCACTGATAGCCAGCACTAAAATTTAAATTCATGTTAAAAACAAATCATCCAATGTATAGAATGTCTTTGTTTCTATAACTTAAACTTTCCTATGAGGGCTTAGCCAAGCAACTCAGGTGTACAGTCATGCGACTCCAGAGAATGGCAATTGGGAAACAAACCGACCCGCCCATGGCAGTAATTTACCCTCTAGACACCACATCGAGCTTACATTCCGCCAATATCCATAACTCTCAAATTGGCTAGAAATTGCCGTTAAATTGGCTAGAAAACACGGCAATGCTGGCAATAATCATACGAATAGCCACATAACGATGAACTAATGGCATTCAAAAATAATTAAAACATTATCATAAGGAATAAACAAGGAATTAAAAATATTATTAAGTACAAAATTAGTTGCATAGGGTACATGGATGTATAATATTAAACCCAACCTAAATCATGAACTAGGCATTTGCAATAAAACAATTGACATCCACCTCTATATTTAGGCCGAAGGGAGTATAACATTTAAGTTTGTAAACCCAGGACATTTCCAACTTAGAGATAGATCTTACAAGGTGGCTACCTCTCCAATGGGGACTGTACTTATCTATCCCAAGAAAGATAGTGTTTTTAGGGTTTCTGTTATGCGCCGTTAAATAGTGCTTCGAGACAGAATGTTTAGTATAGCCCAAACGTATATTGTTGATATGCTCGTTTAACCGAACCTGCAGGGGGCGCTTGGTCCTACCCACATACTGAAGCCCGCATGGGCATTGGAGCATATATACTACCCCAGTAGTAGAGCACGTAATAAACGGTTTTATAGCATAACTTTTAGATGTACATGTAGAGTTAAAGGTAGTGGTTCTCCTAGAATTACACCCATTGAGGGAACAGACCTGACATTTGCCACATTTATAGTAGCCAGTGAGGCCCGAGAAAAACCTTGAATCCATACTGGGTGGATTCAAGATATTTGGAGCCAATTTGTCTTTCAATGAGGGTGCCCCTCTAAACACCACCTGTGGCCTGTCAGGTAATAAACCTCCCAGGATTTTATCGTTTTTTAAGAATATGCCAGTGTTTCACAACCAGATTTTTCACATTCGCATATTGGCAAGAATAGTTGGTAATAAAAGGATTGCGAAAACCGTTATTATTATCCCTATCTGTTCTGACAGTTAGAAGATCACATCTATTCACTTCCTGCACCGCTGCCATAGTATCACACAAAAAGGCACTAGAATAGCCTTTTTCCAAAAACCGCTGAGTGAGAACACCTGATTGTTCCACAAAAGTAGCGTCCTCAGTGCAGTTGCGTTTTAATCTGAGATACTGGCTTTTAGGAACAGATTTTAGCCATGATGTATGATGACAGCTATTCTTAGGAATAAAAGCATTCCTGTCCGTAGCCTTAAAAAATGTTGCAGTAACAAAGGCACCATCAGTGACAGAAATGGTCAGGTCCAGAAAGTTAACTCTCTCCTGGCTTACCTCTCGACTCAAATGGATACCTCGACTATTAATATTCAAGGCATCCAAAAATTGTATCAAGTCGATCTCGGCACCATCCCATAGGAGGAGGATGTCGTCTATGTACCTGGCCCACAGAAGAATCTGGGGCCTAGTATGGACACAGACGACATCCTCCTCCCACTTGGCCATAAAGAGGTTCGCCAAGCTGGGGGCATATTTGGCCCCCATGGCGACACCCCTATCTTGTCTGTAAAACTGGCCATTGAACCAGAAATAGTTATGGGAGGCCGCATATTCAAGCAACTCCATAATATACCCAACCTGTCTGTTAGGCAAACCTGAATCTCTTTTTAAAAAATGTGAAACTGCCTCCAAGCCCAATTGGTGCGGGATTATAGTATATAATGAGGTGACGTCTGCCGTTACCATCCAAAGATTCGCAGTCGGAATAAGATCCTTGAGCAGATTGATAATATGCCTCGTATCTTTGACATAAGATGGCATTTTACGTACCAAAGGTTGTAGGTAGAAATCTATATACTTGCCCACCCGGGAGGTGATGGAATCTATACCGCTGACTATAGGCCGTCCCGGGGGGGCAAGAAAGGTTCTTGTGAACCTTTGGCAGGTAATAAATGATAGGGGTCCGAGGAGACTCTGGGACCAAAAAAGCTTTTTCCTTTTTGTTCAGTATATGTAACACAGAGCCCTTATCGACCAGCTTAACCAATCTCTTTTTGTATTTATTGCCTGGATCAAAAATAAGAGGGGTATAAGTGTCAGTGTCCGCTAATATGCGGTACATCTCTTTCATATAGTCCTCTTTGTTGAGGACCACAATCCCCCCACCTTTGTCCGCCGGACGGACAATGACATTTTTATTAGCACAGAGGGACTCAATTCCCGATTCTAAAATTTGTTTATTCCTTACATTCTTAACTTGGAGAGCTTCCAAGTCTTTTAAAACAAGATCTCTGAAAACCTTCAGAGAAGGTGCCAAATGGCCTGGTGGATTGTAGGTGGAAGCGTTGGATAAACCAGAATGGACATAGTTATGAGTGAGGGTTCTTGAGGGGTTAAAAGGGTTGGAAGCAATATAACGCTGAACGTTCAGCTTCCGGACATATTTATGTATGTCCATGTACGTAGCGAATTTATTCAAATTCTTAGGGGGGGCATACTTTAGTCCTTTATCCAACACAGCAATTTCTGGGCCAGTTAGGGAATGGGCACTGAGATTGAAAATGTTCTTACCTACTACATTCTCGGTCTTTTGGGACTGTACTCGCCACCCCCCTCTAGTCCCTCTTTTAGTTCTCCCAGTCTTTTTAGGCCTTGTCCTGCACAGGGAAAAACCCATTGACCTTGCCCTTGACCATCCACTTGTAAATCCTCAAATGAGTACAATCCCCCACTTGCGCCCATGTCACCATAGGTCGCCAATGGGTTCTGATAGGTCCCAACATCCGTATCAACAATATTACCCAAGGGCAAGAAACTGTTTTGAGTCAGCACATTATATCCTGTTTCATAATCCCCTGTGTAGTGAACCACATCATTATCTTTATAAGTTGGAGGTGGATTATAGTTAGGTACTCTATTATGAGTGTTTCCCAGATATTCCTGGTAATGATTGCCCAACTGATTGGCAACCATATGGTTAGCAGGTGTAGCTGGTCTATACTGTCCACCTCTCCCTCGAACAGTGGAGCCTCCCTGGCGTGGGTATAATCCGCCCCGAGGGCGGAAACCGGGAGGGGGAAAAGGTATACCTCTGTCCTCCTCCATTCCCTCCCACATTAGTATAAGGTATAAAACATTTTTTGAGCATTCAATTCATTGAAAATAACGAATAAACTGAAATAGGCTGTTGATGCACTGAGTCACTATCACTCGCCTGACTAAGAGGTCGTGCGTCGACTCGAAACGTTGCACTTTTTGTGATGCTTCTTTTGCAATAAATTTTTGGACGTAAATCTACGATCCATGGTGTGCTGCCGAATATGTTCAGATGGTTGATGGTTCCAGTGCCCAGCTGGTGATCGCTTCAGCACCCACTCTTTTCCCATGAGCCATTTTTCCAGGAACGTGTGCGATATTGACTAGTGTGTCACCGGTTTTGATGCCAAATCTAAAGTGTTGGTCCGTAAACATTGCGGCAGACGAACGCGCCAGAAGCGACGTTGGAATGTAAACGCGGAGCCAACCAGGAGTCTCATCACATTCACACAAGACACCCCGCCCCCAAATCTCAATTGAACGCCAAAAAGGTCCAAAACCGTGCAGTGATGGAAATATCCCAAGATGGATGATCTTTGCAAGGCTATCCCTCCAGTGCATTAAAAGGGAAATAATTGGGAAATGAGGATTTAGGGAGCAACTGGATGGCGCCATCTAGTGGATCTCATATGGACACCCAAGGCGTCATTTTGAGTGATGTTCAATTTTTGAGCTCCACTACATGGCGCCATCCTGTTTCCCTTTTAATACACTGATGGTGTTATATGGAGGGATGGCCTTGCAAAGATCATCCACCTTTGAATATTTCCATCACTGGGTGTCTTGTGTGAATGGGTTGAGAGACTTCTGGTTGGCTCAGAGTTTGTTTACCTTTCTAACGTCACTTCCAGCACGTTTGGATGCCGCAATGTCACTTCTGATGCGTCCTTTGACATCAAACATCACTTCCAGTGTGACGGCGTTTACAGACCAACACTTTAGTGTGTCCTCACATTTTTTGGCACCAAATAAGGCGGGGGGGGCTATAAAAGGAGTGCTTTTAGCATTCATAGCTGTCTGGTCCAATTTGGGAGCGAGAGCTCTGTAGACAAATTCCCGTCGTGGTAGGTAGCTTGACAAACCACAACCATCGATAGTTTGTTCTTGTTTGATGTCTTTGGCTTGACTTTGGCTATTTGTTTAATTTCAAGGGCCGCTTCTTTATGAATCAGGGCCCCTTTGAGGAGGTTCCATTTCAATGCCCCCCCCTTTTTTTTGATGGTGGTGAATTATATGGGAGCCGTTAATTATTTTTGTCGGTCCATACTTGGAGATGCCATATAATTATAGGATATATATCTTTGATTAGATGGACTATTAATGGGCATTCCTCTCGGTCAAACTCTGGGAAATTTAAATTGTGTATATATTTCAACAACAATCTTTATTTTTCATTATAGTGATCATATACGCAGTGTCTGATATTAAAATTTTCCTGCAGAAGTAATTGAAATATGTAGAGATCTAATCAGTTTGCACCGTTTATATATCAAGATAATTTTTGAATGTATTTCTTGTATTCATATAACATAATCAAATTTATATATTTTTATATTTATGCATTTCTTGCACCTTACAAATCCCACAAAAATCCTTCTTTATATGCTACTCTTTGACAGACCTGTTTTTTTTTTCATGTTTGGACACTGCTGAATTACCCACTATAAATTAACAGACTTGAGCAACTTACATACTTTATGCCTTAAGTGTGGCAAGACTGGAGACATTTTAGAGAATGGAAAATAAATATCCAGTAAAAAAAAATGTAATATATACGCATTTGCTAAAGTTAAAACTATTGTAGGTAAAGTTATCTATTATATTTAGCTTTCCTGTGTCTTATATAAATTAAGATTACATTTTTAATCTAAACTCTGTGGAACTGCATGTTTGCGTGACAACGCTCATACATGATGCCCTTTAAAACAAGCTATTCCTTTGAGTCTGTGTATGTTTTGGTTACATATAGGATGAGTCACGCATGTTTCGAGTTCAATTCAAAGGGGAATGCAAGGAGAAAGCCCAAGAAAATTGTGACAGCTGTTTTCAGAAGCTCCAGTGTTACTTGGGAGACAAGGTACGGAGAGTGTGCTAGACAAAAGAACGTATTGTAATTTTAAACATTACTGTAGCCTCCAAAAGACAGTTGCCAGTTGTGTTCTATAATTTTGTTTCAGGATGAGGCCTTCAGAAAATCAATCCAAAGTTTTCCTTACCAAATTATGGGAGTAACTCAGGTTGCACAGGTAAATACAGAACCAAGAACTGAACATCATCTTGTTCATACATAGAGTCTGCTTTACCAAAAAAAGATGAGAATTTTCACACAAATTGTGTGAACATTTGCTTTTGACCTATTTCAATAATTTAAGTAAAGTCTTGTGTATGTGTTCTATCCATACGACTGGATAACTAAAGGGTATACTGTGTGTAAATTGGCCCTGAAAATTACTACACAGCAAGAGATTACATTTTGAAAAGCAGAACAATGCCTCCTACTCCATCAAAGCAGTGTGTATGAGCACCCTTCGTTGATATCTTTTGCTCATTTTCTTTCTAGTTCCTATCTGTAGCAGGAACATGAATGGGCACAAGCACCAAACACTTTTGGTGCTGCACTTTCTATGATTTTCCCCCATGGGTATGTCTCTTCTGCATTGAAAATGTGTTATGACGGCTACAGCGCAAACCCCAAATGGCGGGAGAACATCAATAGACGTCCTCCCCTTTGCAAGCTCCGCGGCACGTACCGTGATCACCCGAGTCCTTACCACGTGATCAGCTGTCAGCCAATGACAGCTGATCACGTGATGTAAAAAAAGTCGTATTTTTTTTTTCTCCTCGCGCTGACAGCGCAAGGAGTAAAAAAAAGCCGATCACCGGCTTATGTGTAAGGGCCATCGGTCCCGAAGAGGAAGGAGGCAATTCTGCCTCCTCTGTGAAGTCAGTACCCCCTATCATTGCTGCCCATTACTGCCACCCATCGGTGACCAACAGTGCAGCCTCATCAGCGTACATCAATGAAGGAGAAAAATTACCCGTTTGCAAAATATAAAAAAATAGTTTGTTTTTGAAAAAATTCTGTATTTTAAAAAATGTTACAAAATATAAAAAAACTGCAGAGGTGATCAAATACCACCAAAAGAAAGCTCCATTTGTGGGGGAAAAAAATGAAAAAATTTCATTTGGGTATAGTGTTGTATGACCGCGCAATTGTCTTTCATAGTGCGTCAGCACTGAAAATTGGTCTGGGCAGGAGGGGAGGCGTTTAAGTGCCCAGTAAGCAAGTGGTTAACTCAAACCGGTTAGTCACTACCAGACCCTCTATTAGTGTTAGGCATACCACACTGTACAAGTCTTATTAAAACGAGGCATGTAAATACAGTTTTAGAGCAATCTTCAGGCCAGTCATGTGACTCGTGGCCGCTGTACACCTCCAATTCAGGTCTACTGCAGGAGGGGCCAAGATCTTCCTCTGATGTTAGCCAGGGAGGTCATATGGTCGCTCAAACCCTCCCGCAATAGCCCTGATGACCAGCTTAGAGTCACGTGACCGGCCATTCACACCAATTAATTTGACAAAGACAGCAGCATTATCTAATTTTGTCAAAGTCGAAGGCACATTGTATTCTTTGAAGAAAAATAAACTTTGTAATCCTTCACCAATGAAAACTTTTACACAATAAGTCAGAAATAGCTACCAGGTGGCAACCTCACAAACCAGAAAAAAAAAAGAGGCAGCTTATGAAAGTCCTGTAAACAAACCCTTCAGAGTTGTGCATACAAGGATGATCCAACTCCAGTCCAAAGAGAAGAATTAAACGGTTTTATTTCGTAAAATCAGGTTATAGTCAGACCTCAGTGCAAGCACTATAATGCATACATGGAAGTTCCTGGTTCCACAAAGCCTTAGCAGCACAATTACAGCTCCTGGTGTGATAAAGAGGCTGGGAATGGCAGGAAGCTGTGAATGTGCTAGGGGGAAAGGGAAGCACTTATCCAAGGTAAGTGTTTTAGCAGAAGCTGGAATACAGCCAACTTTATGGCCACCCTGCGCACACAAGGGAGACTGGCTGAGATATCAGCGCCAAGACATGGACAGGAAGTAATGTCAAGGATGGTCTTGGCAATTAGAATGGAAGCTGGAGAGCGCCAGGAATCTTTTCTCACCTAGGATAACGAGTTTCAAAAGCAAAAAGATTATTTTTCAAAGATACTTTTTACAAAATAAAATGGTTTTAATTAGGGTTGTCCCGATACCACTTTTTTAGGACTGAGTACAAGTACCGATACTTTTTTTCAAGTAGTCGCCGATACCGAATACCGATACTTTTTTTAAATGTGTCCCCATTATCCAGCCATGTCTCTTCCCCCCCCCCCATTATCCAGCCATGTCTCTCCCCCCCCCATTATCCAGCCATGTCTCTTCCCCCCCCCCAATAATCCAGCCATGTCTCTTCCCCCCCCTTAATCCAGCCATGTCTCTTCCCCCCCCCCCCATTATCCAGCCATGTCTCTTCCCCCCCCCCATTATCCAGCCATGTCTCTTCCCCCCCCCCCCATTATCCAGCCATGTCTCTTCCCCCCCCCCATTATCCAGCCATGTCTCTCTTCCCCCCCCCCCATTATCCAGCCATGTCTCTCTCTCCCCCCCCCCATTATCCAGCCATGTCTCTCTCTCCCCCCCATTATCCAGCCATGTCTCTCTCTCCCCCCCATTATCCAGCCATGTCTCTCTCCCCCCCCCCCATTATCCAGCCATGTCTCCCCCCCCCCCCATTATCCAGCCATGTCTCTCCCCCCCCCATTATCCAGCCATGTCTCTCTCCCCCCCCCCATTATCCAGCCATGTCTCTCTTCCCCCCCCCATTATCCAGCCATGTCTCTCTTCCCCCCCCCATTATCCAGCCATGTCTCTCTCCCCCCCCCCATTATCCAGCCATGTCTCTCTCCCCCCCCCCCATTATCCAGCTATGTCTCTCTCCCCCCCCCCCCATTATCCAGCCATGTCTCTCTTCCCCCCCCCCATTATCCAGCCATGTCTCTCTTCCCTCCCCCCCATTATCCAGCCATGTCTCTCTCTCCCCCCCCCCCCATTATCCAGCCATGTCTCTCTCTCCCCCCCCCCCCATTATCCAGCCATGTCTCTCTCTCCCCCCCCCATTATCCAGCCATGTCTCTCTCTCCCCCCCCCATTATCCAGCCATGTCTCTCTCCCCCCCCCCCATTATCCAGCCATGTCTCTCTTCCCCCCCCCCCATTATCCAGCCATGTCTCTCTTCCCCCCCCCCCATTATCCAGCCATGTCTCTCTTCCCCCCCCCATTATCCAGCCATGTCTCTCTCTTCCCCCCCCCCATTATCCAGCCATGTCTCTCTCTCCCCCCCCCCCCCATTATCCAGCCATGTCTCTCTCTCCCCCCCCCCCATTATCCAGCCATGTCTCTCTCCCCCCCATTATCCAGCCATGTCTCTCCCCCCCCCCCCCCCATTATGCAGCCATGTCTCCCCCCCCCCCCCCATTATGCAGCCATGTCTCTCCCCCACCCCCATTATCCAGCCATGTCTCTCCCCCACCCCCATTATCCAGCCATGTCTCTCCCCCACCCCCATTATCCAGCCATGTCTCTCCCCCACCCCCATTATCCAGCCATGTCTCTCTCCCCCCCCCATTATCCAGCCATGTCTCTCCCCCCCCCCCATTATCCAGCCATGTCTCTCTCCCCCCCCCATTATCCAGCCATGTCTCTCTCCCCCCATTATCCAGCCATGTCTCCCCCACCCCCATTATCCAGCCATGTCTCTCCCCCACCCCCATTATCCAGCCATGTCTCTCTCTCCCCCCCATTATCCAGCCATGTCTCCCCCCCCCATATCCAGCCATGTCTCCCCCCCCCCATAGCCTGCCATGTCTCCCCCCCATTATGCAGCCATGTCTCCCCCCCATATCCCGCTTACCTGCATCCCCGCTACCGCCGACTGTGTAATACGCGCCGGGAACATTACAGCTTAGAATAGCTGTAATGATTGGCGCCGCGCATAGACACTCCCCTTCGCTCGGGATTGGACATTTCACCCGAGCAAGGGGGAGTGTCTATGCGCGGCGCCAATCATTACAGCTATTCAAAGCTGTAATGTTCCCGGCGCGTATTACACAGTCGGCGGTAGCGGGGATGCGGCGAACGGCGGCGGTAAAGCAGCGTGACAAGGGGGGGGGAGTATTCTATTTGGGTATCTGGGGTATTTTCGGGAGTACGAGTACTCCCGCAAATACTCGGAATCGGTCCCGATACTAGTATCGGTATCGGGACAACCCTAGTTTTAATCTTTGGACTGAAGTTGGATCATCCCTGTATTCCCAAATATACAATGCCAAGGGTTTGGCTACAGAACTTTAGTGCGCTGCCTCTTTTCTCCAAAGGAGTCTTTCACACACTCCTGTGGATTGCTAGCAGAACGGAGTGAGTAATTGCACTTGCGGTGCGGCATTAAATTTGAAAAGGTAGTATCGTTACACCTCTTGGTGATTTGTGTGCAACTTGCATAGACATCTGTGTATGAAGCCACACAGATGTCTTCAAAGTTGCACTGACACGAAGCTTTGAAATCTTGCGCTTTCAGATGAAGTTTCACGATTTCAAAGCTGCATTCAATGTGAATGAGGGCTGAATCAAATATGCTGTTTACCTGGAAAGGTTTCTTTTAACTAATCTGCTAAACTAATGATAGAAGCATAGCATACAGTATGTCACAATTTAAGCTGTGTTTGTAGTCTCTCCTGAAAGGAAACATGACCTGTCTGGGTGGCGCTCATCAGAACCTCCCCTTCAGTACAGTGGATCTTGGCCAGTTTATCAAGCTGTGCCTGCTAGACCAGCATTTCCCAGCATTTGTTGAGGCTGTTGAAAAAGAACTACACAAACTCACAGAGAACTAACCAGAACAAAATTCAGCACACAGGTACAAATGTTTGTTTTAGTCACTTTATCAAGTGTTATTTTGCCACACACATTACACTTCAATTGCACAATCCATGGGTTCATGCAACTAGAACATTCCCCCACCCCTTTTTCCCTAGTAGAAGATATTACAGCTCTGATATACTGACATTTACATCTAGTTGCATAGAATAGAACCATGCTATAAAGAACCATGTAAAATTTTTAAATAACCCAAACACAAACCCCCTTCAAAACAAAAGAAAAATATATATATATATATATATTATAACTTATAAAAATTCTGCCTGCTAGAATGTACATTTTGGACATAACAGTGCAAAAAAATTTAATAATATACAAGATTGAACCAATGTTCACTTATAAAGCATCCCACCTATATATGTATATATTGGTCTATTATTTTCTAAATTACTGGACATATCATTTATATGCACCAACAAGCCAACTGGTTTACCTCATTACACTGGAGCAGTTCTGCGCATGGTCACATATTCCACTAAACTCAAATATATCACTTTCTGTAGCAGCCGCACAGCAGAGAATTAAGCCCTTTTCTACAGTATTCTGTCCAGTCATAACATTTTGTGCAAGGTACTGGGTATTTCAAGAAATAAAGTAGTGTACTCCAGTACAAGAAAAACACAGTTTATAGACAAGTGCAATAAGAAAATGTTGCTTCACACAATTTCTAAGTGGCAGGCTTGCATCAGACTCTTAAAATATCTGTAGCAGTGGAATCATGCTTCTGTGACAGACAGAATCCCCATTAAAATGATTAAAAAATAAATAATAATCTGGGCCATGAAGAGAGGGCTTCAATTGACCACCTACTTTCTCATCTAGGTTTTCCAAAAAGGCTTTTTGATTGGTCACATAGCAGCTATAGTACACATTAAGCCTTATTACAGTATAGGTTTGGTAAACCCTGCTCAGCGGAGCTGAGAACATACAGAAATACGGACCAAAAATATACAAAACAAAAAAAAAAACAACCATGCATGCATTAACTGCTCACACCCCAGCTATCCCCCTTGAAGGCTTATATTTTCTCTCTTTATATATATAAGTGAACTTAGAAAAAAGCCACAGCACACAAAGCTGCATATGCACTCTATTGTTGAAGCTCCTTATTATACCCCATCAGTTTTATTCGCCTTAAAGGCTATATAAGGCATGCTTTTAAGAAAATTGTCTTGTACCCTCAGTCCCATAAAGTAATTTAAATTAAAAAAACACACGCACACAAAATAGGAATATTGAAGAAATCTGAACTTTGATTTCAGCAATGCCAGCTCTTCAGAGGGAGGATGAGTAGTGGTCTGTCCAAATCCATGAATGCCTAAATGATAGAAAAGGTAAAAAAATATTGAACATGGTTGACATTTTGGTTACAGAAAAACATTTAGCACCGATTATTTACTCAATTAGTAAAAACATTTAACAGGGTGCTCCAATGTGGATGACGATTCCAAATACCTGGCTACCTAAACTCCATTCTGGATATTGAGTCTTTGATGCTTAAGATTTCCAGATAGCATGAGTTGTGCACAACACAAATAAATGGTGCTGTGCAAAGCTGCCCACTGCAATTATGAATAAGGCCAAACAGATGTTCTCAAAGCTCAAAACAGAAGCCGTTTCAGATGACAGCGGTCATCTGAAGAGGTTTTCAGCCTTGGCTGAAGCCAAAACGTATTTGGTTTGCATAGAGTGAGAAAGGGTTGGAGCTTTTGTCAAGTGTTTATTGCAGTCTGTTACTCTTCAGAAGATGTCCCTTTAGGACATAATTGTTTGGAATCCTTGCTAATGCACATTCTTAGATGAGTGGTGAAGGGTAAGAAACGTTGACGATCTTGTTTACCGTTTGTGTCCTCCTGTTTTTCCTTTTCCCCCACCTTATTGGTTCCATAGTAACACAAGTAATTGAAACTCTCTCCAATAAGGTTGCATATAGAAATAAATACAACAGTTAAGCTGGCCACAGACTGAGTGATATCCTTTCCTGCAACCCGTCTCACAGTACCTGTTGAAGTTCCTTCTTTTAAAGATTCTGCAAACAGTTTGACATACATACTCTTGAAGGCTCTCTTTACTTTGGCAGGTTGGCAGCCCCGTAACTAACTCTTGCTGCAATTTCAGTGTGTCAAACTGCAGCTAACAGTATTAGGGCAATGCATAACCAACATGGCCCTATTTTTTTTTTAGGATTGTACTTTAACAGAGCAATTACAGCAAGTACCTTCCAATCTGCTTTTTTGGACCTAGCACGTCATGAGATATGTTAGTCTCTAAAATCCACCAAAAAAACAACTGACTAAAGACAGATTTGCAGAATGCCCTGAACCATCTCGTCTTGGAGAGTAGTCGTTCCAATAACCGCCACAAGACGAATTCAAACCTGTTCATGGTTTCAAAGCCTAACAAAGGGTAGTCATCTTGCACTGCACCTAAAGGGTTGGCTCAACTTTACCAAAAAACTGCATATGCAGATAAGGGACATCCGTAGACAAAAACAAACTGTGACGCTATGACTAAAGTTGAATAATGTGAGTGAGTGAGAAACTTATATAGCGCAACACATGCAAACTGAATCGCCTCTGTCCTTGCTATAGGTGTATGCCATTTACGTACCTCATGAAGCCCGATTGAAATATTCCCAGGATGTTGCCAAATGAAGCTTAGTCATTAATGCTCACCACCATCCCAGGATGTTGCCAAATGAAGCTTAGTCATTACTGCTCACCACCATCACATGGGTGAGCTCTCAAAACACTGAGCTTAGAGCTACTGCATCAGGGGTGAAAAACAGCATGTGAGGGGGTTTGAATCAGAGTAAAAGCTCACTCATGTGATGGTGGAGGTGAAAAGTAACGGTTGGGATTCACTTAGCAATGTCCTGGGAGTATTCCAGTCAGGCTTCAGGAGGTATGCAAATGGACTACACCCATAGCAAGGGCATTATTCAACTTTAGTCAGATCTGCACAGTTTTAATCTATAAACTCTCCTTTACCCACATAGGCAGTGTTTTTGTAAAGGTGAACTAACCCCTTTAAAATCCCTCAACAAAAGACATTAAATTGCACATGGAATCCACAAGTTTAGCAATTGCTTCTCTTGAGACATGGCATCATCCATAAGCATACAAGATGCCAATCTGCATTTTCAAATCTACCTCATCAGCACTTTCTGCACCTCACAGTGGCAGACAATCACTTCCACAGTTTGCTGCAATGCCCTTTGGCATATACTCTTCTCCCAGACTATTCACAAAAGGTCCCAACACCTCTTCTTGCCCTTCTCAGAACATCTAGGTCATAGGCTTTCTAGAAAACTTTTTTTTCCCCCCCAAGGGACTCCTCTTCCTTTTTCCTTTCAACCATCAACAAATGTTCACAGGACAATTCGAATAAATAAAGGTGGGGGTGTTGGTGCTGCCTAGGTGCACATCTAAGCAGTATAGATACCCGATAACCTGGAGCTATAAGCTAAATAGGCCAAAGTATGATATGTCTTAGTGCAACCCGATAGGCTATGAGTCACTAAAAAAGCCCAACAATAGGGTGAAAGTGAAAGCAAGATAAGCAAAATGGAATAACACAATTGATGAATACTGTGAGAGCTAATATGAATACCCAACTATAGTGATATAGTGTACTGCTAATGGAAGGTGTCTACCTTCTACCATGAGTGATGTATAAACAGCATATACATGTGGAAAATCACATAGAGAATGGATAACAACAGGCTGCAGCTCTGCTGTTTAGCACTCTGCAGTAAACGTTTCCATCAGTGCCACCCCACAGTGCCCACCTATCAGTGCCGCCCACGAGTGCCCATCAGTGCCGCCCACGAGTGCCATGCCGCCTGTGTGCCCATCAGTGCTTCCTGTGTGCCCATCAGTGCCACCTCATCTGTGCCCGTCAGTACTACCTCATCGATGTCCATCAGTGCCATCTCATCGGTGCCCATCAGTGCCGCCATATCAGTGCCCGTAATTGAAAGAGAAAACGTACTTATTTACAAAAAAATTAACAGAAAAAAATAAAAACTTTTTTTTTCAAAATTTTCAGTCTTTTTTTAGTAGTTGCGCAAAAAAAAAAAAAAAAACGCAGAGGTGATCAAATACCACCAAAAGAAAGCTCTATTTGTGGGGAAAAAAAGGACGCCAATTTTGTTTGGGAGCCACGTCGCACAAACGCGCAATTGCCATTCAAAGTGCGACAGTGCTGAAAGCTGAAAATTGGCTTGGGCGGGAAGGTGCGTAAGTGCCTGGTATGGAAGTGGTTAAGGTAACTCTTCGTCATCCAATTTTCTATCAAAGTAAAGCATGTCTCTAGTCCGAGATAATGATCTATTGTTGCAGATGCGAAAATATAGTTGCGTGTCATCCGTGTAGGAGTGGTAGTGTAACTTCCGGTTACTGATGATTTCAAAAAGAGGGCGGAGATAGATATTGAATAATACAGGCGACAAGGGGGATCCCTGAGGGACTCCGCATGACACTGTGCGTTTTTCAGAAGTGAAAGGACCTAGTTTCACTATTTGTGATCGGTTTTCCAAGGAGGAGGAGAACCAGGGTAAATCCGAGTCCGCGACTCTAGCTACTTCAGCTAGGCGAGTCAGTAATAATTTGTGGTCTACGCAGTGGTCCCCAACCTTTTTGGCACCAAGTACCGGTTTGTGGAAGAATATTTTTCCAAGGTTCGGTAGGAGGAATCGTGATGTGTTGCGTTAGCGGTTAGTGCGGGAACCCTGCAAATCCATTGCGGGTTCCCGCATCACAGGTTTTGCGGCAGCAGTTCACATTGCCCTATGCGAACTGCTGGGAGTGTCAGTTAAAAGTTAACAACACCCCCAAATCAGTTTGCATATCGCAGTGCGATCTGCAAACTCTGACCGGAATCGTTTCTGCTACGGACAAAAAAGGGTCATGTGCGAGTTTGATGTGAATTCAACCATACAATTTGTATAGCTGAAATCGCATCGCACAGAGATCGCATGTGATGTGCACTGCAGTGGGGTGCAAATCACATTCAAACTGACATCGCTGCAGTGTGAACCAGCCCTAAATGTCCCAGTGTAAAAATATTATTAAAATGTCCCATTATAAAAAATATATTAAATGTCCCAGTATAAAAAAAAAATGATTAAATGTCCCAGTATAAAAAAAAGATTTAATATTTTTTTTATACTGGGACATTTAATATTTTTTTTATACGGAGACATTTAATATTTTTTTTTATACTGGGACATTTAATCAATGTCCCAGTATAAAAAAATAAATAAAATAAAATGTGCCATTATAAAACAAATATAAAAGTCCCTCAGCAGTGCCCACTTTACTTACACAGTCTCAGCGCGGGAATGTGAGGGGGAGCCGTTAGATTGCGGGAATGCATAGAGCGGGTGGACGGAGAGATGACGTAATTCTCTCTCTCTGCTCTCATCGGGCGGCTGCGCCTCTGTGTAGCGTAGCCTTTCAGCCCCGTATGTTAGGGTGGGACAGCGTAGCGCAGAGATTGCGTCATCTGTTTGGGCAGCTGAATTTCTAATGGATCTCCCCGGATATAGCGGCGGTACGGTCCGCCAATGTGTCCTGTGCGTTGCGGCCCAGCTGGAGAGGCGATGCGGCCTGGCTTTGGGCCGCGGACCGGGGGTTGACGACCCCTGGTCTACAGTATCAAATGCTGCGCTTAGGTCCAACAGTACCAGAAGACAAGATTCTCCTTCGTCTGCTGCTTCGAGAGCGTCATCCCATATTTTGAGTAGTGCCGTTTCTTTTCCGTGACCAGGACGGAAACCCGATTGAAACGGATCAAGTAATTTATGGGTGTCTAAATGATGTTGTAGCTGTTGTACAACTTATTTCTCCATTATCTTGGAGAAGAAATTTAGGCCTGTTATGGGTCGACGATGGTTTGGGTCTTTGGGGTCAAGGGTGTTTTTTTTTTTAGAATTGGTTGGATTATGCCTCGTTTCAGTAAGGTTGGCACCATGCCTTCCTTGAATGACTTGTTTAATGAGATCCGTGATAGCTGGTGCCACAATATCGGCACATTCTTTTAGCAATTTGGTGGGGATGATATCATTAGGCGCTGTGCTATCTCGCAGAGTGCCGATGATATTCTTAGTGGCATCAATGGAGATGGGCTTTAAAGTGAAATTAGTTGATTGCGGCATATTTGTGTGGATATTAGCTTTTTGATTTAAAGGGGGGGTCGATGAAGGTTCCATTTTGCTGAATAATTTCACGGATTTTGTCAATTTTGTTAAAGAAATAATTTGTTGCAAAAGTCTTGTGATTCGAAATTCGGGGCCTCTAGGCAGACTGGGTTCATGGATTGAGCAACTAAATTAAAGAGTTTGCGGGGGCGGTTCAGGGCATTTGCGATGATATTAGAACAATGATCTTTTTTGGCCTTAAAGATTTTTGTGATATTTCTTAGTTATTACCTTGTAAATAATGTGGTTTTCCTCTGTTGAGCTTCTTCTCCAGGCTGCTTCCACTCTTCTACGCTCTTGCTTCAGTAACGTGAGCTCGTCAAACCAGCTGGAATTGTTTTTCCGGATGCATGTTCTGCGTTTTGGCGCTACCATGTCTGCTGTCTGTAGAATAGCTTTGTTGATGGAGTTGAGTATTTCTGTCGCTGTTTGGTGTTGTTGAATTGTTTTTATTTTGTTCCCCAATGTAGTTTTGAAGAGTTCTGAGTGGAGTTTCCTGTGAGATCTTGTCACCTGTTTTTTTTTTTTTTTTTTTTTTTTTTTTAGGGGGCGTTTGTAGTGATTATAAATTTGATTGCATGGTGATCTGTCCATGGTAGAGGCTCATTTTTCAGTATGTTAGTTTCCAGATCTTGTCCGAAGATGAGATCAAGCGTGTGACCTGAAGCATGTGTGGGCCCACATACTAGTTGCTGCAGACCTAATCCTTCCAAGTGGTCAATGCAGGTGTCGGCGACAGGGTCCTGTGAGGAGTTGGCCCAGATATCCCTGTTCCTGGGGTGTAGTAAGATGGCCACCGGTTAGGACTAGGCCCGAGCCGGGGACTGTGCTGCTGGGTGAGTGCAACCGTTCGTTGGTGGAGGCTCCAGGGCACAGGAGGGTGGTGTTGGAGATCCTCCTGGGGCGAGGGGGGGACCTGTGACAGGAGTTTTTTTTTGTGGAGCCAACAGGATTTGATCCAGTAAAATGCAGCATGCCTGCCGGAGCCTGCGGACTTTCCTAAAGCCGCCTCCGCGAGATCGGGACTCCAGAGGGGGTGTAGTGGATGCCGGGAGGTAGTGGGGCTATTTGGGCTTACCTTATTCAGGAGTGATGCTGCGGGTGATGCTCCGATCGCAGGCTGGCAGTCCCTGTTAGGAAAGGTGGCAGGTTTTGGGGGAGAAAGGGAGGGGGCTGGGTGTGTGTGCCTGCAGGCCGCAGCCACGGGCTGGCCAGGCTGCCTGGTGTTAAGAGGGCCATATCTGGACGGTCTTTGTGGCTGCGTTCGGCACCTGTGAAGAGAATGGCAAGCCTGGGGGGCTAGGGGGAGGTGAAGCCAGATGAGGCCAGGGACCGCAGGCTGGAGGCTGTGTGCGGAGGATCCGTAAAAGGAGACCTGGGAGCTTGGATGCCGGTGAGCTTTCCTGCCCAACCTTCCTCCGGCAGCAGGTGCTACAAACCTCACTGCAAGCCGGACGGAGGAGAAATGACAATTGATTGATCCTCTCTCCAGCAGGTGGCAGTCTGGGCACAGTGGCTCAACAAGACAATACACAGGTACTCAACAAGACAATACTCGCAGACCAGCGGTAAAAGGTGAACCAGCTCCTTGTTCGAACATTTCTTGGTGGCCAAGACACATTTTTCAGTTCTATGGCCTTAAGGATAAAGTTCCAGTTTTCCTGGCAAGGAGCACTCTACTAGGTCTGAGAGTGCTTCTCAGCCTTCATGATTTGCAAGGCTGCTACCTGGTTATCCCTTCACACGTTCTATAGCTTTTACCAGGTGGATATTCAATCCTCATCTGATGCTAGCGCCAGGCATAAGTTCCTTCATTCAGCTCTTTGAGCTACAAGAGAATGATAAAGCAAATTTTTCTACTTGAAATAAAATAGATTTCTTGGATTTTCTTGAGTGACACAAGTCCCACACCACTGTTTGTGATCTACTCCAAAGTACGTTTTTTTCTACAAAACAGACATTGGGAGTGGGAAGGGTTATACCTAGCCCATGTCCAAATTCTCCTATAGGCAGCAGTATAACCCAGTCCATATATAAACTGAAACCTGTGTCCCTTAATAAGCTCCAGGTAAAATGATTTACATTTGCCTAAAATTAATGTCTGCAAGGTAGACAGAATTGTGTAATGATTCTGTTAAAAAAACTATTAAATACCTATTAAATTCCTTCATCTATATCACCTCCGGCATTCTAGTTTGTTCTCTCATTCACTTCCTGGTTTGCATCGTTCGTTCATGTAAGAACTACATTTCCCAGTACGAATTGCGGCAAGCCCAGTAATTCACAACTCCTTGAGGTCTCTAACACGTAGAGAGCGTCCTGCCGCACAGATGTAGTTCCCAGGAGGGGGTGAGCACGTTACTGACCACCACAGTAAACCCTCCCGTCACGGTGGTCAGTAAAATCAGACAAGCAGGAAGTGAACAGAACAGAGAAGAAATAGAGCAACTTCTGAGCAAAAAAAACAAACAATGAAGAAGTGAAAAGAGGAATGTCTGCAGGTAAAGGATGCTTATGAAAAAAAAAAAAAAAAATTATTTTACAACCCCTTCAAGTACAAAAATTCTGTTTGAATCTGGCTAAAATTACAGTTAGTTGACAACCATGACGCAGAGGCAGACTGCATACAGAGTTATCAGTTTGTAATGTTCTAAGCATTCTCTAGAAAACTACAGAAGCAATACTATGAGGAGAAGCTGAAGGGGCGTGTGTTTGGTAGTTCTAAAACTTTTAGTATCTTAGGGTGACAAGTGCCTTAAATAGGCTTTACCATTAGTAACAAAATCTGTTGGGTAGGTTTATGATAGAAAATTAGTTAGAACCCCCAAACTAATTTTTTAAAAGCAGAGGCCCTACAGAATAAAATGGTGGGGGGGTTTTGCAGCGGTGTAAAAAGTTGCCGCCTTACACACCTGGGAGACAGACGCCTGATGTCGGAAAGCCCAGGAGGCACCTATCGACCAGGTAGAATGTGCCGTGAAAGGAAATGGAGGCGTATGGCATAGGCCTGAATCACGACCTGTCTAATTCACCCAGAGATGGTGATCGATGAGACTCCTGGAATGAAGCAATAGCAGACAGGTACACCCACAGGGCTCGGACCATGTCCACGGAATGTAAAGCAGCCTCTTTAGGATGCGAAGGTCGAGGGAACAAGGACGGAAGTACAATGTCCTCATTGAGATGAAAAGCCAAAATGACCTTAGGAAGAAATGAAGGCTGCGGGCGTAATAGCCACCAAAAAGGCCACCTTTTGAGAGAGCGGTTTCTGAAGTACCGAGAGGACCAGATTCAAGTCCCACGGAGGAGCCACATGTCAAACCCCCTGTACGAACGTGCACCGCCAAGGGCTGTTAAAAAAGATGGCCAAAGCAGAAATCCACACCTCGCTGTAGAAACAGCAAAATCCTGGAGACCGAGTATACACGTGGACGCCACTTCAGCTCCTCACACCGAGATGTAGGCCTTCTAAGTACGATGATAGATCTTCTTAGAGGAAGACTTATGTGCTCTCAGCATGGTAGCAATAACCACATCAGACAGGCCACGGTCCCTTAACACCTGACTTTCAATAGCCACGCCGTTAAAGCCAGCGACTGTAAACCAGGATGAAGTATGGGGCCTTGCGACAGAAGGTCCTCTCGCAGCTGTAGTCGTCACGGAACATCCACCACCAGACACACTAGGTCGGGGTACCAGGGATGGCGAGGCCAATCTGAAGCAATTAGAATCATCGGGATTCCCTCGGTCTGCACCCTGCGAAGCAGACGAGGAAAAAGCTTTAGTGGGGGAAAGGCGTAAATCAGTCGATGCTTACCCCACGGAGTCTGTCGCATCTGCCCAAGGGTCTCTCAACCTAGCCACAAACCTCAACACCTTTCGTTTGAGTCGTGAAGCCAGAAGAACCACGTCTGGTGTGCCCCACCTGTTGCAAACGAGTTGAAACACATCCGGGTGCAACGACCATTCTGCTTGGTCCAGCGGCTGAGGTAGTCCGCCTGCCAGATTTCTACGCCCGGGATTTATATGGCCGATAGAGCCGGCACGCTCCGCTCTGCCGACCTCCGAGGCTGGCGCCGACCTCCTCGTTTCTCAGACGAAGTCTGAGACCACGAGGAGAGGCACAGCCTGATCGCCCGAAGCTCCAACACGTTGATCGGTAGGCGGGATTCGTCCAGCGACCCTGAGCCGACTGGACACCCCAAACACCCCCCCAACCGGTCAGACTGGTGTCCGTCGTAATTACCGTCCACTGAAGGGGAAGAAAAGACTTTGCGACCAGACCAGGGAAGCCTTGACCGCCTGGTCCACCTGGATCTGACAACCCAGGGACAACGGAGACTTGTCTCATTTGGTCAGTATTTCCTTCTGCAAGGCCCAAGTGTGGAATTGAGCATACGGCACTGCCTCGAAGGAGGCCACCATGAGGCTCAGGACTTGCATGCAAAAGTGTAGCGCCGACCGCCTGCGGGAGGTCGGCAGCCTCACCGCCGCCTGAAGAATTTGTAATTTGTCCGAGGGGAGACAAAACCCCGTCTCTAGGGGGACCAGGCGCGGAGTCGGCACCGAATTCTGGAGGTTCAGGATCTAACCGAAATCTCGAAGGGTCTGGATGACAATCGCCACATCCACCGCTAATTCTGAGCTTGAAGCAGCTCTCAGAAGAAGGTCGTCCAGGTAACCCACGATAGCGATACCTCGCTGTCTCAGCAATGCCAGAACCGGAGCGAGCACCTTGGTGAACACCCTTGGCGCTGAGGCCAGGCCAAAAGGAAGAGCCACAAATTGGCAAATTGGTAGTGGTCATCCGACCACAAAACGCAGAAACCTCTGATGTCCGACAAATAGGGGAAAATGCAAGTATTGGTCCTTGATGTCCAAGGATGCCAGGAAATCCCCCGGATGGAGTGCTGCGACTACCGAGCGTACCAATTCCATCCTGAACTTTTACAAAGCAGTTCAGGGCCTTGAGGTCCAGGATTGGGCAGACCCCTTCCTTCTTCGGGACCACAAACAGGTTTGAATAAAACCCTTGAAAACCTTCCAGCGGGGGCATGGGCACGATCACTCCCCGTGCTAGCAGATCCTGCACAGCCTCAAACAGGGCCACCTGACGAGTCAGAGGGAGCTGAAGGTTTTAGGGGAAAAAAATCTGTTTGGAGGGTAAGAGTAACTATCTTGGAAGAAACTACTTCGCAAACCCACTGGTCGTAAAGTAGGGAAGACCACCGAGCCGCGAATGTGCGAAGGCGACCCCCCACCCGCGTGTCCGGCGGGGGCAAACCTTCATGCGGTCGCAGGCTTATGCTCAGGTTTGTTAGGCTTGCGAAACCAGGGAAGCTTTTGTCCCTTAGCAGGAGCTTTATCAGTCTGGGATCTCTTACCTGCAGCTCCTGGCGGACGAAAAAGTCGCTTATGAGCGGAGGAGGGCCCATGCCATGAGGTCCAAAAAAACACAAGAAAATGGCCACCGAGCGGCCGCCCTGTAAAAAAGCGTGCGGACTACGGGAAAATAGCCGCCGCTGTAAAAAACTAGTACAAGGGAGCGGACCACACGAAAATGGCCGCCAAACAGTCATCCCATAGAGAAAAAAGGCATGCGGCTACAGGAAAATGTCCGCCATAGCATAGAAAATACAGGCTACGGGAAAATGGCCGCCGAACAAGAAAAATTAGCACCGACAGGCAGGGACAGCATGGTGGCAAGATACAGGCAGCAAACCCCCCCCCAGAATAGCACCTCAGGGCAGTGGACCTAGCAGCGCAGCCCCCACAGAGAGTGAAGTCCCCCCTCCAGGTGAACCCCCGTAATGCAGTAGGCCCCGTCAGAAGCGTGAGGAGGGGAAGGAGAGAAGAAGGGAAGGGTGTAAGGGACCCCCATCTCCCAGGGAATGCCCAGCCATTCCACCGAGGCAGGGGGGAGGGTACTTACCGATCCTGCGAAGCTTGCTTGAAGCATCCCAAACAGACCCACCACCCGAGCAGTACGGAAGTAGCTGTTGGCCCGGCACACTGTGACAGAGACAGTAATTACCCCGGTCATATGTGTGCCCCGCAGTGTGTAGCTCCCTGGCCACCCCTAGAGCAAACGGGGCATGTTGTGGCAGGACCCAGCGCGTAGTTAAAGGCCTGCACACACTCGCTGGTCGAAACTGGGGTGACTACAAGGATCTTTGATATCCAGCCTGCCGCCCAGTCGGCAGTTGATAGCGGATCAAAGCAGAGAGAAAAAAAAAACTCCAAGACCAAGGGCCCATAGGGAGCCAGGTCCAACTCCTATGCTAGGCAGAATAAAAACTGAGGCTGCTGTGTGCAGGGAGAGGGGTTATACCTAGAGAGACCGCCTCCTGGGCGGTACTGTACAGTTTAAGGTTGTATTAACACTAACAATGTTTCAACCTAGTCCTCTCCTGACAGAAGGTTATTCTGGGACCTGTGTGTTTCCCAGAAGACAGCGGGGAGGACAGTGTAAGCGCCTGACATGACGTAGATCACCGCAATGATCTATGCCAGGAAGTGGTAACAAATACCTGTATTACACAAGTATCTGCTCCCCCCTGAAAGGTGCCAAACGTGAAACCGGAGGGGGGGAGGAATCCAAAAAGTGGAAGTTCTATTTTTGGGTGGAACTCCGCTTTAACCACTTAAGGACCGCCTAACGCCGATATACGTTGGCAGAATGGCACGGCTGGGCACAAGCACGTACCTGTATGTCCTCATTAAGTGCCCAGCCACTTAAGCGCGCCCGCAACCCGGTCCAAAGCTCCGTGACCCGATCGCCGCCGAAGTCCTGGGATCGGTCACAGGAGCTGAACGGGGGGAGAGGTGTGTACACCTTCCCCGTTCTTCACAGTGGCACTGTCATTGATTGTCTGTTCCCGGATATAGGGAAAGGCTATCAATGACGTCACATGTCCAGCCCCTTACAGTTAGAAACACATATGAGGTCACACTTAACCCCTTTAGCGCCCCCTAGTGGTTAACTCCCAAACTGCAATTGTCATTTTCACAGTAAACAATGCATTTTTATAGCACTTTTTGCTGTGAAAATGACAATGGTCCCAAAAATGTGTCAAAATTGTCTGTGTCCACCATAATGTCGCAGTCACAAAAAAAAATCGCTGATCGCCGCCATTAGTAGTAAAATACGAAGAATACATATTGGCCTAAACCAGTGTTTCTCAATTCCAGTCCTCAGGCCCCCCCAACAGGTCAGGTTTTCCCTCAGATGAAAAGGCTGTGGTGATTACTAAGGCAGTGAAACTGATCAAATCACCTGTGCAAAATAATGGAAATCCTGAAAACCTGACCTGTTGGGGGGGCCTGAGGACTGGAATTGAGAAACACTGGCCTAAACTGAGGTAAAAAATGTATATATATATATATATATATATATATATATATATATATATGTGTATGTATATATATATATATGTGTATATATATATATATATATATATATATATATATATATGTGTGTATGTGTGTATATATATATATATATATATATCTATCTTTTTGGGGATATTTATTATAGCAAAAAGGAAAAAAATATTGAATTTTTTTCAAAATTGACGCTCTATTTTTGTTTATAGCGCAAAAAATAAAAACCGCAGAGGTGATCAAATACCACCAAAAGAAAGCTCTATTTGTGGGAGAAAAAAAAGGCGCCAATTTTGTTTGGGAGCCACGTCGCATGACCGCGCAATTGTCAGTTAAAGCGACGCAGTGCCAAATTGCAAAAAGGGGCCTGGTCCTTTACCTGCATATTGGTCCGGGTCTTAAGTGGTTAAGGAACCTGCAAATCTCCATATCGTTGGTTCAAAATTTGTTAAAGTAAAGAGATTCTTGACAAGTGATAGCCTCTTCTAGACGGAAAAACTATTATAATTTTGTAGTCAGATATCCACACTGCAGACTCCAGACAAAATGGAAAATGCATATGAAGACATCATATACAACAAATTCAATACTTGCCATACAGTTTAGAGCCCACGTCTGTGTTAAAGATTAGTGGCTTTATTTATTACAAGGTATTTACTGTATATAGCGCCGGCAATTTATGCAGCAATTTATATATTTATTACTTGTTAAACATAGAATTCCATGTGTTGAACATTTCACTATAAGTTACATGATTAAGTATAAACAATATATTACTTACAGAATTTGTTTAGCTAGTGTTTCTTTGTCTCAAATTTTTATCTTTGTGGTTATTTGTAGAGTTACTCTTCCTGAAGGAAAGACATGAGAAAGGATTAATCAGAATCCACAAATCGCATAATTTACGAGCAGCAAAATGACATTTTGCGAGAACAAAAACAAGTGAGCTGGTGAGAGATTTGACATTTGTAGCAAAAGACTACATTCAGACTAGGAAAAATCTACAGCAAAACAGTTTTTTTTTTTTTTTTTGCGGTAATTAAAGCTGTTTTATTTTTTTCTATTGAGAAAATTATTTTACAATTAAACATGGAACACAACATCCACTAGTGACAGGGAGGGATAAACTCAACATTTCATATTCATGTTGTGTGCCTTGCTGTACCATATACAGTACCATAAAAAGTATCTTTCACTTTGTATTGTAATCCCTGGTGTTCCTCCCAGTCCCTCTGCTTTCCCATTAAAAACTAACCACACCAAGCAGGAGAACACACCATGATCAGTTCTTTACACTATGCTGGAAACTCAGCCTGCTCTCCTGCAATGATCAAACTTACACTTGCCCTAGCACCCTACCCTTTTCAATTTTCTCTTCTGAACATATTGTCATTGTGCAGAAGGTGCTTGAAAAAGATCCCTTTTTTTATTCTATTTTCCAATACTTAACTCTCAGTGGAGTAATAAACTTGTACCAAATAATGGCCTACTTTATTAACTAATTTTCCTACATAAATCTCATAATTTAGATATCTAATTCACTGACCTTGCTAAATGAAGTCTGGGCAACAAGGCTTTAATGACCTCTGCTCCAAAAAGTGTTAGAGTGTGTGCGCTTTTTTTTTACATAGTCAAAGGCAAATACTTGGAATTCCAAAACGTATAGACACACACACACTTATATTTATTTATATATATATATATATATATATATATATATATATATATATATATATATATATATATATATATATATATATATATATATATATATATATATATATATATATATATATATATACACATATACACACACACACACACACACACACACACACACACACAGTACTGTGCAAACATTTTAGGCAAGTGTGAAGAAATGCTAAAAAGTAGGAATGCTTTGAAAAATAAACAATTAAAATATATATAAATTTACACAATGCAAACACAACAGAAGAAAAATCGAAAATAATATTTAGTGCAAATACCCTTTGGCTTCAAACCAGCATTTATATACTTTGTACACTTGCACAAAGTCAGGGATTTGGTAGGATTAGAGTCAGGTGTATTATTAATCTATTATATCACTCAGATGCTAATGATCATCAATTTCATATGCAAGTTGAAATACAGTCATTAAAGGAGAAGTTTACCTTTCATAACATGTTACACCCATATTCAGGGTGTAACATGTTATGAAAGGGCCGCCACCCCCGCTCCACATGCCGGCCGTGTCACTCACAGTCCACTGTGATTGTAGACTACAAGTTCTTGTAGTTCTCAATGAACTACTTCTTCTTCTGTATTGGCTTGCTTGAATGAGGTACAAGCAGGCAGATACACGGAGAGGTCTGCAAAAGACCTACATGGCACCAGCAAGCTACCGATTGCTGGTGCAATGCTTTACAGGCTCCAGCAACACAAAATATTAAGTTACGTTTTTTTTTTACCTGCAAAAAATGTGCATTTATTTTTTTGTCAAAAGGGGAACTTATCCTTTAACAGAAACAGCTTTGTAGGATGCTTAAAACTGGGTAAGGAACAGCCCAGCTTTGCTACCAAGGTGAGGTTGTGGATCAAAGTTTCAGGTCACGGGTCATAAACCATGTCCAGCATTTCCATCAGCACGGAACTGATGGAAACCAGCAGGATCCAGGTACACCCACTACTGTCTGGAGAAGTCTAGCCAAAAGTGGCATTTATAAAATAAAAATGAAAAGCCATACCTCAGATGTGGAAACAAGGCTAAGTGACTCAACTATGCACGAACACACAGGAACTGGGGTGCAGAAAAATGGCAGCAGGTGCTCTGGACTGAAGAGTCAAAATTTGAAATATTTGGCTGTAGCAGGCGAGCTGTATAATAGTGAGCGTCTGCAGGCAACAGTGAAGCGTGCAAACTTGAAGAAAGAAAAGCTGGGACAGCCACACTCCAAAAAAGTTCCTTTTTAATAAAAATTGGTCACAAAATTACATGCCACGGCCAAAAGAATCAGAATATCTGACGCATTTCGCACTGTATCTCAGTGCTTATTCATAGCTATGAATAAGCACTGAGATACAGTGCGAAACGCGTCAGCTTTTGTTCTGATTCTTTTGGCCGTGGCATGTAATTTTGTGACCAATTTTTATTAAAAAGGAACTTTTTTGTAGTGCGGCTGTCCCAGCTTTTCTTTCTTCAAGTTTGCATTTCCATTGCATTGCCTGCATCCATGGTTCGGATTTAAGGAGATTGGCTCTCTGGTTCATCTGAGCGGTTATCTCTTCTCTCATCTTATAACAGTGAAGCATGGTCACGTTCCTTGCAAGTTTGGGGCTGCATTTCTGCAAATGGAGTTCGAGATTTGGTCAGGATCAATGGGGTCTTCAATGCTGAGATGTAAAGGCAGATACTTAACCATCATGCCACACCATCAGGGAGGCATGCTATTGGCCCTAAATGTATTCTGCAGCAGGACAATTACCCCAAACATACAGCCAATGTCATTAGGGCCTATCTTCAGGGCAAGGAGTCCTAGAAGTGATTGTTTAGCCCTCACAGAGCCCTGATAAACAGAGTCTGTCTGATTACATGAAAAGACAGAAGGATTTGAGGCCGCTTACATTCACAGAAGATCTGTAGTTAGTGCAAGATGTTTGGAACAACCTACCTTGCTGGGTTCCTCCAAAAACTGCATGTAAGTGCAACAAGAATTGATGCTGGTTTGAAGCTAAAAAGGGTAGTCACACCAAATATTAATTTGATTTGGATTTCTCTTCTGTTCATTTACTTTACATTTTGTTAATTGATAAAAATGACCCAACGCTTCCTATTCCTTCCTAATTTACATTTTTTTTCCCCTCACCTGCCTAAAATGTTTGCACAGTTCTGTGTATATATATATATATATATATATATATATATATATATATATATATATATATATATATATATATATATATATATATATATATATATATATATATATATATATATATATTTTTTTCCACAGATCCAATAGTACTGTAGGGTAAGGCTAGAGACTGTGCAAAAAATGCGTTTGGCATGAAGTGTGATGGCTGTACTGAAGGGATGGAACATTTTAGAGGTATACAGGTCTACTTACATTGGTCCAGCTGGTTCATCATCTGAAGCACCCAAGCGATCATAAGAGAAATAAGAAGGGGAAGAAAAAAAAAATGAAAGTCAAAGAACAGTTAACAGCAGACCTACATAGAACTCATAACTATAGTGACTGCTGCTCACAGTTTGGATGCATCACAGTCACTTGAGGCAACTTGCTTATCTTGTTACTAAATGGTTGGCTATGTTCTTTACGATGAAGCATAAGTTTGACATCAGCCATGAAGGACTGCAACTGTAGTGGACAGATTGTTGAGATTTCATTGAATCCATCTTGTCCCCTAGTTCCAGTGGTTCACTCAGAGGACTAATGACATGACAAACCCAACATTTCAGTTGTAAAATCCTGCTGGTTGTTTTCTTATAGTGGGGTAATGGGTAGGTTAGTGATGACAGCAGAAGATGTCTTCCTTGACCAAGACTCTACACTGCACATTATCTAGATTCTAAACTATTACCAGAAGTTTGATTTCTTCCCAACACAATCATGGACTGAGCAAATACAAAAAAAGCATGAACATCCTCTTCCCCTGCCAGACTTCAGCTACAAGGTCACATAGAGCTTTACTATGTGCCGTGGCCAAATTGATTGCATCAATATCTTTCTAGAATTATTAACATATTCATTGGTTTTTATTTCCTTAAAGAGGTAATGCCTACATACAGGTGTGACAAATTGAGGGATTTTCACTGAAGTCTTGAAGAAAAATTTGCAGCAGGATTCCACAAGGAGACTAGTGCACATGAAGCAAAAAGATGGAGAAAAGTTACAGTCTTTGAAACGTGTGTTGGCACCTGCATAAGGAAAATCGGGGAGTAATATGATCATATGATCCCCATTACTTCCTCTCTACCTGCTGGCAGCGCATGAACAATGTCAACAGGTAGCCAAAAAAATAAATATCTCTGTGGAAAATAAATACAAAAAGAAGAAAATACAAAGCAAGAGAAGAAAAAGGAAGAACAAACTGTGCACAAACAGTCAACAAGCCTTTGTCCATAGACGTCTGGGAAACTGGCAAAATGCATTTTGAAATGGGACAGATAAGTCAGACTGGGGAGGGCTACAGCGTGCTAGATTAATGTACAGGAGCGCTACATTTACACAGAGGGCCTGAGAGACACAGCAACCAATTCCCTAGACAGACACACGCACGCACAAATGCAAAACCAAACCAAACCATTCACTGGCAGGAAAACATGTTTCCTGGTAGGATTGAAAAGGGTAAAAAGTTGACAAATACGGGTGCATCTCAAAAAAAAAAAAGAAATTTCAGCAATTCACTAAAAAAGTGAAACTAATATTTTATATGGTTGCGTCACACAGAGTGATATTTCAAGCATTTTTATTTTCATTTTGACGATTATGGCTTTCATCTAGTGAAAACCCAAAATTCAGCATCTCCGAAAACTAGATTACTTAAAAAAAAATTTTTTTTACATAAAATGTTGGCTTACTGAAAAGTAGGTCCATGTACAGTTTATTATGCACTCAATACTTGGTCAGGGCTTCTTTTGCATGAATTACTGCATCAATGCAGCGTGACAAGGAAGCGACCAGCCTGTGGCACCACTGAGATGTTATGGAAGCCCAGGTGGCTATAACAGCTTTCAGCTAGTCTGCATTATTGGGTCTGGTGTCTCATCTTCCTCTTGACAAAACCCCAAAGATTCTCTACATGGTTTAGGTCAGGCGAGTTTGCTGGCCAATCAAGCACAGTGATACCATGATCATAAACCAGGCATTGGGTACTTTTGGCAGGTGCCAACTCCTGCTGAAAAATGAAATCCACATCTCCATAAAGCTTGTCAGCAGAGGGAAGCATGAAGTGCTCTAGAATTTCCTGGTAGAGGGTTGTGCCGACTCTGGACTTGATAAAACACAGTGGGCAAACACCAGCAGAAGACATGGCTCCCCAAATCATCACTGCCTGGAAACTTCACACTGGACCTCATGCAACTTGGATTCTGTGCCTCTCCACTCTTCCTCCAGACTCTGGGACCTTGATTTCCAAATGAAATGCAACATTTTCCAGTCTGTGATGATTTGGGGAGCCATCTGCTGGTGTTGGTCCATTGTGTTTTATCAAGTCCAAAGTCAGCAGCCCTCTAAAAAGGAAATTCTAGAGCACTTCATGCTCCCCTCTGCTGACCAGCTTTATGGAGATGCGGATTAATTTTACAGCAGGACTTGGCACCTGACCACACTGCCAAAGGTACCAAGACCTAGTTTAATGATCATAGTATCACTGTGCTTGATTAGCCAGCAAACTCACCTGACCTAAACCCCATAGAGAATCTGTGGGGTATTGTCAAGAGGAAGATGAGACACCAGACCCAATAATGCAGACTAGCTGAAAGCCGCTATCAAAGCAACACCTCAACAGGGCCACAGGCTAATCGCTTCCATGCCACACCACATTGATGCAGTAATTCATGCAAAAAAGGAGCCCAACCAAGTTATGAGTGCATACTATAGAAGGACATACTTTCAGTAACCAACATTTCTGTATTACATTTTTTTTTTTATTATTGGTCTTATGCAATATTCATATTTTAAATTCTTATTTTGAGATACTGAATTTTGGGTTCTTATTAGCTGTAAACCATCAAAATAAAAAGAAATACTTGAAATATATATATAAATCCATATAAAATAGGAGTTTCGCTTTTTAAATTGAATTACTGAAATAAAATAACTGATGATAATCTAATTTTAGGAGATGCACCTGTATATGCCACAGTAGCTTGTCAGTGGTACTGTATCGTTTACCAATGTATATAAAAGGGAGTCTTGTGTTTTAGCACCTCATCTAATACTATATAAAGTCAAAATCATTCTCTAGCTCCATCTAGTGCCCACACACTGACTCTGCTCCGATTTACAGGAATGTTGGGGGAGGGGGAAAAAAAAAAAAAACAGTCCAATTTACCACATGCTACAAAATAAAAATATCCCTAAATCTTTCAACTTTCTTGCGCATGAAGCAAAAAAAAATTAAAATTGGTTTTGAAATAGTTGTAAAAAGGCTCCATACCATACACAATGGGCCCTCTAACATCTATACAGTCGGTGAAACATTCCTACTAGAAAACGGGCCCCATATTTAGTGCATTTTTTAGAAAAAGGAGATAAAGCTACAGGCTGCCTAATGCAGTTACTTAAACATCAAGAGCAAGGCCTATGAGCAAGGGTGTTATCATACATACACCTCAGGAATGTACAATGTGGCTGAAAAAATGCTTCCGGTTATCCTATGATTTTGAATACAATTGTCCTTTTAGATAGCTGTTGATATGAACTGCAAAGGGTGCTTAATATGCATTATCTGACTACCTAGAGCTGCACGATTGTCAAGAATCCTTATAGCAATTTTTTCCCCGTTGCGATATTGGCAAAGTATTTCCAGATCTTTCTATGCAGAGAATGCTCTATGCTCTGCTGAAGCCACAGCGTCAAAAGAAGAAAAATCTGGGCCGTCTGTCAAGTATCACAGCATTCTTTTTCAGGGGAACTCAAAATTTGCGCAGCGGTCTTTTAAATGCATTTTTTGGGGGGGGGGGGGAAGTTACTGTAATGAATTAAAAAAAAAAAAAAAGCCAGTAAAGTTAGCCCAAGTTTTTTTTTGTACAATGTGAAAGATTTTACACCGCGAGAATTGTGATCTTTATTCCAAGCAAAAAAAATAGTGATTCTCATTTTGGCCAGAATCGTGCAGCTCTACTACCTAAATGCTGCCCAATCTTTAAAGAATACACTGAACTGAAAATCAGAACCATTGTTGGTCAACTTGGCAAAGAACTGGAAACAAGCAATTTCTATTTCTATCAGAGATCTGAGGAGTTTCTCAACAGCTCCCTCTGCAGTTGTGCTTTTAGAAATGTCATCATGGGGTACAAAAGGTATTACAAATTATTCTAACAGAGAAGAATAATTTTAGAATTTTTCCTTTATTTTCCACCTGGTGATCAAGCCTGCAAGTATGTTTTCAAACAGAACAAGCTGTCCTGCAGATTTAGCAGGTGGAGCGTTGAGACAAACCATTTAACAATGACAGAAGTACTCACAAATGGTCAGCTTTTATTCACGCAAGACCTTTTTAAAAAATATGTAACGGTTAGTCCATCTAATCTTCTCTCCTCTAGATTAAAAATGTTACTGTTTAAAGGGTATGTTCGTTGCTCCTTCATCCAGAGTAGAGCCACTCTAATACAGGTTACTTGCTGGATCACCAGGTGAAAACGCAGTGAAAAGCCCCCAAAAAAAGAAAAATCTAAGATTGGTAACCTGCAATATGTTACTGGTTTGGGGTTTAATACTGCTTTAAGCTGGCAATCCAAGAAAGGTGAAAATATCTGTCAAACGGTGTACAGCTAGGTTTCGCGGTTTCTGCACTAGCTTTTTTACTGACCCAGTACCATAACAGGCCAAGAACCCACTTAAGGTGAGGACACGGGTAGGGGCAGGCTGTGAGTAAGGGAGATTACAAAAAAAGTTTTTTTAGTTTTTATTAAAAACATAGCAAAAGGATAAACAAACAAGAAAACCAAAAGAAACTGAAAATTAGTTGTGAAAGTGGATGAGGGAAACTCCAAGTGTTAACATCATGGGCTTGAGCAATCCCAACAACGGAAGCGAGATTAGACAAACTGGAAAAGCATGCAAAACTCGCACTTACCACCATAATATTTAAGGTTTGATGCAATTGAAGGAGGGGAAAAAAAAAAGTCACAGTAACCGACAAGAATCATTAGAGAAACTGCCTCCCTGGATTCCCCCTCCCAACCAACAAAGTAAAGAAAACTTAAAAAGAAAAAACACTTTGGGAGTAAAGAAATGGAGTGAGTGATTCAATCTGTGCTGAGAAAGGAGGCAAGCAAAATGTGAAGCGGATAAAAAGCAATGGTGAAAGGAAGAGCAGGTTTATTCAGGCAGTGCCCAAGTAAACCAGCAGGATACACTGAACTGCCAATAAAAGGGAACCCTTTTCAAAATGGCAGACAAAGCTGCAGTGCATCATGCTGGAAAGGAGAATCCTAGCACACACACCCATGCACACACCATATATTTCCATGTGAAAAATTTAAGAGTTCAGGCCTCTGGTTAATGATCAACAAAATTACTAGTCCATGAATTAAAATGACTTGTACCTTTTAAAAAGGGAATCAAATTCACCAGAGGGGGAAACAGAATGAAACGATACAGCTTCAAATTCCACCCAAACAGTTCACTAGTCTGAGCTTATACCTCTCACAATAGGACGGTTGCTGTACAGAAGTGGGAAACGTATGCTCAGTCTAGGCCATTACAGCCAGCTTAGTAGTTTGTAAAATTGCTGAGATGGAAATGAAGGCAGTTAGGTTAAAAGTGAAATGTTGAACTCTGATTCAATAAGTCAGTTCCCATTGAATGCACTGTCTTACCGAGCAGGTCAGTGACCAACACCCACCAGAAATGTTGAAATAAGCAGAACTTCAACATTTCCCTGCAGCTGCCTACTTTGGTGCAGAGATGCAAAGCTAACTGCATCCATATAACTCGTTCGCTGAAGCTGGAAGCAATGGCAAACTTTCAAAAATAAAGAAACTGTAGCTAAGCAGAATCTGAAACTAGTCAACTAAAACCTATGCAAAAATGCATGGGCATATAAAGAGATTATGTGAAGGGAAAGCTGAGCCAGAGAGAACACACCTTAGTTCATGCTCGAGTAATGAAAAGCACTGCTGAATCTCTAGACAAAGGGTGGGGGGAGCAAACTAATCTCATAAAAGCAATGCTAATATTTATATATTGCCAAACCCTGCCTTTAAGCTTTAACTAGAAAAACAAGACAAATAAAAAAAACTCATGGTATGTAGGTAAAAGCTTTGTAAAAAGCTTTAGCAAACTTTGATATTGGCAAAGGGAATATAATTTTACCCCTTCAAGTTGCCATATGACCATGCAGTCATTTCAACAGTGTGTTTCATGCCCACAGCAAGCTGGCACCAGGGCTCAGATACAATACAAACCTCAGGACAAAGAAAACATGACATTAGGGTGTTCCTGCAGAGAAGTATTACTTAAAAGCACATAGGGCACAAACTTACCAGATATACCACATAAAGGGAAGAAATGTGTGAGTGACATTGTTAATCACAACAGACACATTCTTTTGAAATGATATACTGTTAATATGATTCAAATAGGCTAAGTGCTAAACCTAAAACTGGAGGTATGCTACTAACAAGCAGCAGTGTAGCTCATACAAATCCGTTCTGCATTTCTAAACCGGTTCTACATGGGCTACATTTGACTGTTTTAGGCCCCTTTCACACGGGCACCTCCGTGGAGCAGAATCTG
Organism: Rana temporaria; assembly: GCF_905171775.1. Lineage (NCBI taxonomy): Eukaryota > Metazoa > Chordata > Amphibia > Anura > Ranidae > Rana > Rana temporaria. The sequence continues at coordinate 95,764,554 of NC_053491.1, read as the reverse complement.
CTTGCTCAGGGGGATCTCTCCACTGATCCGGATGACAGGTCTGTGTCCGCTCCATCAGGCTGACCAGAGAGTCCAACTCTCCTTTATGGGGCAATTGGATGGAAACAAACCGCCTGTTCGTTTCCATTCAATAGCCACATGGGGAATAGGATCACCATCCGTCTGTTTTTAGAGGACAGGATTAGGGTTGTCCCGATACCGATACTAGTATCGGTATCGGGACCGATTCCGAGTATTTGCGGGAGTACTCGTACTCCCGCAAATACCCCCGATACCAAAATAGAATACTTCGCCCCCCCCCCAAACGAATCCTGCCGCATCCCCGCTTGGTTAATACGGGCGGGGAACATTACAGCATTCATTTGAATAGCTGTAGTCTTTCCCGCCGCGCCGTGTATAGACACTCCCCCTTGCTCGGGTGAACTGTCCAATCCAGAGCAAGGGGGAGTGTCTATAGGCAGCGCGGCGCGAGAGACTACAGCGATTCAAAGCTGTAATGTTCCCCGCGCGTATTAACCAAGCGGGGATGCGGCAGCATGTACGGTAAGGGGGACATGGCTGGATATGGGGGGGGGACATGGCTGCATATATGGGGGGGACATGGCTGCATATATGGGGGGGGACATGGCTGCATATATGGGGGGGGACATGGCTGCATATATGGGGGGGGACATGGCTGCATATATGGGGGGGGACATGGCTGCATATATGGGGGGGGGGACATGGCTGCATATATGGGGGGGGACATGGCTGCATATGGGGGGGGACATGGCTGCATATATGGGGGGGACATGGCTGCATATATGGGGGGGACATGGCTGCATATATGGGGGGGACATGGCTGCATATATGGGGGGGACATGGCTGCATATATGGGGGGACATGGCTGCATTTGGGGACACATTTAAAAAAAAGTATCGGTATTCGGTATCGGCGAGTACTTGAAAAAAAAAGTATCGGTACTCGTACTCAGTCCTAAAAAAGTGGTATCGGAACAACCCTAGACAGGATCAAATTGGATGGCGGCGGGTGTGAGTGGACATGTGACCACTGACTCCCGCCGCAACATAGAAGAGACTGGGGGGTTTGATCAGGTTCACCTTAAAAACTGACAGGCAGATCTGATCAGACCGCCCACACAAAAGGGGCCTTGGGCAACGCCTAGACTTTTTCTCCCAGGTACATATATCTGTGAGGGTAACACTTATTGTAGCACATGCTGTCAAGTAAGCATAGCTGGATACTGCACTTATGATGTTGGTATCCATGGATGTATGTTTAAAGTCTTGATAGCAACATTAACATTTAGACTTCTAAAACCTACCATACCTTTCTTTTTGGAAGACAAATGCAGTGTTTATAAGACAATGCAAAGAGAACTTCAGGTTGCACTTAAAGGAGTTGTAAAGGAAAGAAAAATTTGCCTAAAATTTATGTCTGCAAGGTAGACAGAATAGTGTAATGATTCTGTTAAAAAACGAGTAAATACCTATTAAATTCCTTCATCTATATCACCTCCGGCGTTCTAGTTTCTGTTCTCTCATTCACTTTCTGGTTTGCATCGCTCGTTCATGTAAGAACTACATTTCCCAGTATGAATTGCGGCACACCCAGTAATTCACACCTCCTTGAAGTCTCTAACACGTAGAGAGCGTCCTGCCACACAGAGTTCCCAGGAGGGGGTGAGCACGTTACTGACCACCGCAGTAAAGCCTCCCGTCACGGTGGTCAGTAAAATCAGACAAGCAGGAAGTGAACAGAACAGAGAAGAAATAGAGCAACTTCTGAGCAAAAACGAACAATGAGGAAGTGAAAAGAGGAATGTCTGCAAGTAAAGGATGCTTATTATGGGGAAAAAAAATCCTTTACAACCCCTTTAGGAGCAATACTTGAACCGGCGTTAAAGTTATCGATAACACTACACATATACTGCACTACAATTGTAGAAGTCTTCATGTGGTTCGTGTGTTAATATGCAACAGTGTATTATGGTTAAACTGTGCAGCAACACCACATATACAGTACATTATGGCAGAGATGGCCAAGATATTTTCTTTTAACTGAAGGTCTTACCAACCCCTGTATCTGGTTGAAGTGAATGCCAAACCAAATCATTGCCAAATTATATTTTCATGTTTGTTGAGTGAACAAATAGAATCTTTCTTCTACTCAAGTAATATAATAAAAAGGTGCCCAAGTTAAATGAGTCTTATTAATGGGGCAGCTGTTTTTATTTGTCCAACACTGTTCTTTAACCACTTAAGGACCAGCCGCCACAGTTGTACTGTAGCAGGTTGGCTTTCCTGGGCGAATCACAGTACCTGTACGCCGGCCACTTTAAGACCATTAGGGGGGCGCACGCGTGGTGCCGGAACTGACGTGCATGGTCACGATGTTCTGCCGGTCACCCACGATTGCTTCTGAGAGACACAGAACGGGGATCTGTCAATGTAAACAGACAGATCTCCATTCTGTCAGGGTAGAAGAGACAGATTCCTAGTGATCAGTCTCCTCCTGCAGTCACTACACTCGTGCCCCCCCCCCCCAGTTAGAAACACCTCCCTAGGGAACACTTAACCCCTTGATAGCTCTCTGGTGTTAACTTCTTCACTGCCAGTGACATTTATACAGTAATCAGTGGCCATTTTTAGCTCTGATCGCTGAATATATGTTTTTTATAAAATTGCCATAAATCTAGCCCCCCTTTTGTTTGTAGACACTAACTTTTGCGCAAACCAATCAATATATACGCTTATTGCGATTTTTACTACCAAAAATTTGTAGAATACATATCAGCTTAAACCAATGAATTTTCATACCTTTTTTGGGGATATTTATTCTAGCAAAAAGTAAAAAAAATATATTTTAAAATTGGTCTTTTTTGTTTATAAAAATCAAATACCACCAAAAACAAGCTCCATTTGTGGGGGGAGGGGGGGGGACATACATTTTGTTTGGGTACAACGTCTCATGACAGCGCAATTGTCAGTTAAAACGGCACAGTGCAGTATCGCAAAAATGGCCTAGTCATTAAGTGGGCAAATTCTTCTGGTCCTTAAGTGGTTACATTTGAACATCATGCTTTAAACCATGCATAATATTGCATTGTTTTTTTTAACTGTGAGAAAGAAAAACGACTACATTTTGTAATTCAGTCTTCAAAAGTCGAAATTTGGAAACTTTTGGTTGGTGGCACATGTACTACCCAAAGCAATTGCATATGAGGACCAGAAGACAATACAATCATTTTATTAGGCCATTTTTTGATTTACAAGTAAAAGTGATGATGCAGCCTTGGACTGAATGAGAACATGAGTGACTTGTGTTATTGTAAGGGGCAGCATATTGAAGTCATCATATCATCCTTAAAACGGCATCCTTTTCTTTTAGGCTTTAGGCCTCTGCATGGAAGACACAAGTCATAATGGGGTCATCCACAAACATTTGGCATGGGTCAAAGACAGCTGCACTCCCTGCAGTTACACAAGTGTTAAAGCGGAGTACCACTCAAAGGTGGAACTTCTGCTCATTGTACTCCTCCCCCTCCAGTGCCACATTTTTTTGCACCTTTCGAAGGAGACAGCATACCTGTCTTTCACAGGTAGGTTCTGGTTCAGGTCTTTCACAGGTAGCTTTCCCGGCTTCTGGGAGCCTCAGCCACATGTATTGACATCATAGCTCGGCTCCCTCCTCTTCCCCATGTCGCCGGGCCAGTAGGAGAGGAGCAAAGCATGGGCAGTAGGGTTTTTCGGCGTGAAGCCGAAAGGCTATACTGCCGGGTTCCCTTACTCGCAATTGATCCGGCGTGCACACATCGCTGGACTCCAGGACAGGCAAGTGTTCGATTATTAAAAGTCAGCAGCTACAGTATGTGCAGCTGCTGGCTTTTAATTTTTGCAGCGGTGGGCGGACCTCCGCTTTAAGTATACACTGATAATAAATTAAATCCTGGTCTTTCAATGCGTGCTTCTCTGTCTATAAGACTCAAATACCTCATATTTCATTCAGGCCTATGGGAAATGCCAATACAATGCAACAAGTGTATGGTATAATATAAAAAATAAAAACCACTGTGTAAACATCTTCAAGCATCATGTAGTCAAACAAAGTCTCTACTAAAAGATCAGGTTGGTGCAAGTCAATTGCATTTGCAGATGCCTTGCCTTTTTTTCCTCTCTGGTATTGTATACTTTTACCCTGATTTGTCCAAAACACCTTTCCTGTAATGTAGTAAAAGATTGTATATATATTACAATATGCCATTCTTACCATCTGGAACCTCGTCTGGTCTTTTGCGCTTCTCATACACAACAATGATAACCGCCAAGATGACAATTTCTGCTACAATGCCAAGGAAGGGCCACAACGGAGCCAGGTGACTGCGCACTCTCAGGATGATGCTGCTTGTTGTGTTGCCAACCTGATTTGAAGCATTACATATGTACACACCAGGGTCCTCATTGATGTCCAGCTTTACGATTTTCAGCTCAGTAATGTTTTCTTTGCTGGTGATAGTTATACGTCCACTCTCATTATTTAGTGGCTGCAAAATATGAAAACATTTTATCAGTTACAAGATGTAGTGGGTAGCACTAAACAAGTTTAAGATCAAAGTCCACACAAACCCAATCTCTGAACTTTAGGTTGTTGATGCCAGCAGACAAAACTTCAGCCTGCTACCTATATCTCACCAAGGTGTTATTCCTCCCCTCTTGTCCTTGGATTGTACACAGTGTCTAATGCACATCAGCTCTAGCAGTGCAAACAGCTCTCGCCTGCACTCCTGGCCCCTACCTCTTGCCAAATTCCCCCATAGCAAGTTGCTTGTTATGGAGGGCACTTGTGCATGCTCGCTGCCAAAACAGATCTGTGCATCCATAAAGACAAACACCTGAGCGCGGCTGGACTTTTCCCCCTGCTGCCTCCTCACTGGCTGTGATTGACAGCAGCAAGAGCCAATGGCTTCTGCTGCCGGATCTGAACTGAGGGGAGAGAGAGGGTCTCTGCTCTTGTTCACATTACTGGGTCAAGATCAGGCTCAGATATGTATTTAGGGGGGTGAAGGTGTAAGCATTATCCCAGTATTTTTAGAGCCGATGGTTAATTAGACACTGGATTGCTTTTACAAGCAGCGGGAGGGAATATTCCTTCCACCCGGCTTTTTTGGGCTCACCTGCAACCTCCTGAGCAACCAGCTGGCACATTTTCGACAGCTGATCATAGAGGTAATCAGAGACTGGAACAGCTGATAGTCCTTATGATATATGAAACCAGATGTGATGAGCATACATCACTTTGGGTTTTCCCAGATGTAAACTGTGCCATTTTAAATAGGGGAAGCATTTAGTCACAATCTTTGTGTGATCAAATGCTAGGTTAGGACTGTAGAACACATTCCCCTGTTTTATGCACCATAACTTAGGGGGGTGGTGTTCTGTATTCCACAGAGGGAATAGGAACAATCCCAACTAAAGAGTTCAGCAGAAAATAAAGCTTTCTCTGGCAGGAGCAACCGTTTATTTTTTGCACTTATCAAACCGATACATTATTGTATTATATTTAACAGACCACAAAGAGCAAAGTAATTTTATGGATCAATTCGAATCGGATGAGTTTTGGGTTGCATCCGATTCGCATTACATCTGAACCAAGTTATGCAGGGCGAATTGAGAGAACGCGGTGGGACCATTTCTTACTTTAAGTGGTTCAAACCTCTACATATACCCAAATTAAGTGACTAGACTCAGAGGGTGCACAGAAGAAACCCTCCTCTACAAGTTGTATCTGCAGTCATTTATTCTTTAGATCGTTCTAGCAGTGGGGGAAGGGGTCTGAAGTTCCCAGATAGCCATCTCAGTGAGGAGAGGGGGGAGGAGAGAGAGAAACAGATGGGGCAGCCGCTGTGGAACTCCAGAAGAGGACGATCGGGGCAACTCCATGCAAAACGAACTGCACAGTGGAGGCAAGCATGGTATGTTTTTTTTTTTTTTTATCTTTTAAAAAAAAATAACAAAGAAGAAGGTCGTTTACAACCACTTTAAATCATTTTTTTCCTTGAATAACCCAGAGGATACTTCAAGTGATTAACTGGGCGGCCCACAAAGCCACAATCAGGGGTCACCTTATTCAAATAGCGTCCTGCCTCAAGACTGCAGTCTCCCTTATACGCAGCAACGAGAAAAAGTTGTCTGACCTACTGATCCAACATAAAAACCCAAATTTGGACCTTAGAGAAAAAAATAGATTTGGTCCGGCTGGAACTGAATATTTGCCTGATGACCAAGGTGGCAAAAAGTCTCAGATGGACTCAGGCCTCCTATGTATTAAAAGACAAACCAGGCACCGTGCTACCCTGCATGTTGACACCTCGATTTCAAAGAACTGTGCTCCCTAAGGTTAGGCAAATGAATGGTGCCTCAACTCAGAATCCACCGACGGTAATCAATCTTTTCATACTTCTTATTCCTCATTGTATGGTGAGTGGGAGAACCCATCAACTGAAGCCATGGATACATTTCTTAGAGATCTCACTCTCCCTTCTCTCTCTGCTTTCCAACGATAGATTTTGACAAAAGAAATAACGATAGAAGAGGTACTGGCAGTTAAACAAGCCAGGGCTTCTAAGACTCCGGCCCTGATGAGGTCTCCGCAGCCTATTATAAGAAATTGTACAGTTGGCACCCCACCTTCTCCAATTTTTCATGGCGGTACGTATGCGGACTCCAACAGGGCTAACATATATTGCCCAATATCCATAAACAATGATTTTAAATTCTTTTCCTTTTTTTCGTAGAAAACATAGAACACAACAAAACACATATATGGAGCGAACATTATTTTACAAAACTCTGGTAGCTGGTACACATTCAGCATATTTACAGAATAGGGAAAAGAAATAGGATTTTTTGTACTCAACGTAAAATCCTTTTCTCTGAGTCCATGGACGGACACAGCTCCTTAAATCTTGACAAGTGGGTTATGTTCCTTGTTTACAGGAGAGGACTAGGCAGAAACATGTTAAATACATGTTACATTAACAGAGTTGAACAGCCCCTGCCCAGGGGGCGGTCCCTCCAGACATAACCATCCTCACTGCAGCATGCAGCCTCAGTTCGTAACAAGCAGTACAAACCTAAAAAGGAGGGGTGGGTGCTGTGTCCGTCCATAGAGTCAGAGAAAAGGATTTTACGGTGAGTACAAAAAAAATACTATTTTCTCTTATCGTCCATGGACGGACACAGCTCCTTAAATCTTGACAAGTGGGGCGTCCCCAAGCAATGTCAAAAACCAGGGGTGGGAAATATATCACTAAAATCAATTTTAACTTCACCCCAAAACAAGCAGAGCTCCTCAACGGAGGAGGTGCAACTTTAACTGCTTGCCAACCAGCCGCCGCAGTAATACGAGTAGCCAATAGGGAGGGGCGTGCGCGCGCCCCCCCCCACTCACCCCTGACGCCGACACGCATGCCTGGCGGTCGCGATCACCGCCAGGCACCCGCGATCACTCGTTACAGAGCGAGAACTGGGAGCGGTGTGTGTAAACACACAGCTCCCGGTCCTGTCAGGGGGAGAACTGCCTGATTGTCTGTTCATACAATGTATTAACAACGAGCAGTCATTTCCCCTAGTCAGTCCAACCCCCCCAGGGAACATACTTAACCCCTTCCTCGCCCCCTAGTGTTAACCCCTTCCCTGCCAGTGGCATTTTTATAGTAATCAATGCATTTTTATAGCACTGATCGTTATAAAAAATGGCAATGGTCTCAAAAATGTGTCAAGTGTCCGCCATAATGTCACAGTACCGATAAAAATCGCTGATCGCCGACATTACTATTAAAAAAATATATATTAAATAAAAATGCCATAAAACTATGCCCTATTTTGTAAACGCTATAACTTTAGCGCAAACCAAACGCTTATTGCGGGGTTTTTTTTACGAAAAATATGTAGAAGAATACGTATCGGCCGAAACTGAGGAAAAAAATAGTTTTTTTATTTATTTTTGGGGGAGATTTATTATAGCAAAAAAGTAAAAAAATATAATTTTTTTTCAAAATTGTCGCTCTGTTTATAGCGTAAAAACTAAAAACCGCAGGTGATCAAATACTACCAAAAGAAAGCTCTATTTGTGGGGGGAAAAAAAGAATGCCAATTTTGTTTGGGAGCCACGTCGCACGACCGCGCAATTGTCAGTTAAAGCGGCGCAGTGCCGAATCGCAAAAAGTTGCCTGGTCTTTGACCAGCAATATGGTCTGGGGCTGAAGTGGTTAAACAGCCGCCGGCAAAAAATAGCGGCCGAAAAAAGCATCAGAAGATGCACTAACAGCAACCATTTAAATTCTGGAAAAAGCGTGAACGGACGAGCAAGTCGCCGCCTCGCACACCTGTGAGACCGACGCATGATGTTGGGAAAAAAAAAAAAAACAGGAAGCACCAATTGCCCTGGTCGAAAGTGCCGTGACCGGAAAGGGGGGCCCGCCCCTTAAGAACATAGGCCTGTATGACAGCCTGCCTGATCCACCGAGAAATGGTGGTCGACGAGACCGCCAGGCCCTTTTGTGGACCAGACACTGACACAAAAGACAGTCAGAACGCCAAAACGGAGCCGTAGCAGGCTGGTACATCCGCAAAGCGCGTACCACGCCTAAAGTATGAAAGGCAACCTCCGTAGGCCGAGGACAGAAGAACAATGTCCGTATTGCGGCGAAAGACCGAAACCACCTTCGGAAAAAGGGAAGGTCGCGGGCGCACCACCACCTAATCCTTATGGAGGATCAAGCATGGCGGCTTGCAAGACAAGACCGCCAACTCAGAAACCCCTCTAAGAGAGGTAAAGGCCACTAAAGGGGCCACCTTCTGAGACAGTGTCAAGAGAAAATCTCTCGGTTTCCAAAAGGAAGATTCCTGAAGAACCGAGAGCACCAGAGTCAAAACTCATGGGGGAAGAGATGGGCCAAGAGGGGAAAGTATATGACAAACCCCCTGCACACAAAAAAAGGACCCACCAGGGAGCGGGCCGCAAAAAGGCCACTGAAAGAACACAGCCAAGGCTGAAATCTGCCCCCAAACGGTGCATTGAGCAATTTTTATATTCACTCCAAGCTGTAAAAACAGCAGGACCCTGCACACCAAGTACATCCGTGGATGTCACTCCGTCCCTTTGCCCCAAGAGATGTAGGCCTGCCAGGTGTGACGGTAGATCCTCCGGAAGAAAACTACCATGCCCTCAGCATTGTTGAGATGACCCGAGTCTGGCTTCCAATAGCGATGTTGAGCAAGTCAGTGACTGTACAACAGGAGGAAGTATGGGACCTCGAGACAGAGGGACCCCCTGCCCTGGCAAACGCCAGGGTACCTCCGCTACCAGGCGCCTGATATCAGCGTACCAAGGACGCCGAGGTCAATCTGGAGCGATTAGAATCATTGGGATCTCCTCAGCCTCCACTCTGTGGAGCAGCCGAGGAAGCAACTACAATGGAGGAACGGCAAAAAGTCGCCGATAGAGACCCCACAGGGCCACCAGCGCGACTTGCGCGTCTGTACCAGATCACTAGACCTGGCCACTAACTTCGACACCCTTGCGGTGGAGACGAGCGGCCAGGAGATCAATGCCCTGTGAGGCTCACCTCCTGCAAAGGAGCCGAAACACCAAAAGCACAAAGACCAGTCGCCCTGGTCCAGCATCTGGCGACTCCAGTAGTCCGACTGCCGGTATACCCGATGGTAAACCGAAGCCATGGCCGTGGCATTGTCCGGCTGAAACGAGATCGGACGACCTTGCAACCTCCTCGACCACGAGAGCGGGCACATTCAGGGAGGTGTGGCCGTAGGTCCACGCAAGTCCAGCGACTCAGGGCCGACTGGACGCCCCAGGTTCACAACCTGTGAGGCTGGCATCCGTCGTAAACACCGACCACTGGAAGGAAGAAACAGACTGACTAGGTGGCGCACCGAAATCTGATGATTTCAGAGACAAGAGATTTTTACCACCTGGACAGTATTTCCCATGGAAAAACCCGAGTGTGGAACTTGGCATACAGCACCGCCTCGCAGGCGCCCGGAGAGAAGACAGATTGCGTGAGGCCAATACCTTCACCGCAGACTGAAGAGTCTGCAATTTCTCCAGGGGAAGAAGGACCTTTGCCCCCGAGGAGTCTGGATCAACACTAGATACTCCAACACCGAGTCGGAACCTAGCATGCCCAGGATTTGAACCCCGGGTCGCACACATGGAGGGCAGGCTTGCTGCCACTGAGCTACACCTTCTGGCTTAAACGTTTAACACCCACCTGAATCTTCGGAGGGTCTGAATGGGAATAACCCATCCACAGAAGCTGCTCTCAGAAGAAAGTTGTCCAAGTAGCCAATGAGGCAAAGCCTCGCTGTCCCAACAAAGTTAGGATAAGTGCGAGCTCCCAGCTGAAAACCCATGGTGCTTACGCCAGATCAAAAGGGAGAGCCACAGGCTGACAGAGACCCTCCGTCATCACGAAGCACAGAAAAAAACACTGACATGCGCAAAACGGGACATGCATGTATGCGTCCCTGATGTCCGAGGATGTCAGGACGTCCCCCGGATGGAGCGCAGCTACCACCGAACGAATGGATTCCATGCAAAACTACCCGACATTCACAAAAGGTATTCAGGGCCTGAGGCCCATAGAAAACCCCAAACCTCTAGTCCTGCAGGAAAGGTAAAATTACCCCGCAGCTTAGCAAGTCCCACACTGCCCAAGGCAGAACGACAGGCCGGTGGAGGAAGACACGAGGAAAGAACTTTGTTCTGTGGATAGGAGGAAACCCTATCTAGTACTCCGAAGAGACCACCTCACGGACCCACTGAACGGCGACCAGGGAGGTTTCACCAAATTGTGAACCAGGAAGCCGTCCCTCCCACCTAGAGACAGGGAGAGAAGGCTACATACATTGGCAGGATTTGGGTGCCGGCATGATCGGCTATCGCAACCAAGGACGGATTAGTCCCCCAGCTGGGTTTTTGACGGCCTGGGAGGGTTGCCCTCTAAATAATACACACACACACACACACACACACACATAGTGTGTACAGGTCATTCTCAAAAAATTAGCATATTGTGATAAAGTTCATTATTTTCTGTAATGTACTGATAAACATTAGACTTTCATATATTTTAGATTCATTACACACAACTGAAGTAGTTCAAGCCTTTTTATTGTTTTAATATTGATGATTTTGGCATACAGCTCATGAAAACCCAAAATTCCTAGCTGAAAAAAATTGGCATATCATGAAAAGGTTCTCTAAACGAGCTCTTAACCTAATCATCTGAATCAACTAATTAACTCTAAACACCTGCAAAAGATTCCTGAGGCTTTTAAAAACTCCCAGCCTGGTTCATTACTCCAAACCGCAATCATGGGTAAGACTGCCGACCTGACTGCTGTCCAGAAGGCCATCATTGACACCCTCAAGCAAGAGGGTAAGACACAGAAAGAAATTTCTGAACAAATAGGCTGTTCCCAGAGTGCTGTATCAAGGCACCTCAGTGGGAAGTCTGTGGGAAGGAAAAAGTGTGGCAGAAAACGCTGCACAACGAGAAGAGGTGACCGGACCCTGAGGAAGATTGTGGAGAAGGACCGATTCCAGACTTTGGGGGACCTGCGGAAGCAGTGGACTGAGTCTGGAGTAGAAACATCCAGAGCCACCGTGTACAGGCATGTGCAGGAAATGGGCTACAGGTGCCGCATTCCCCAGGTCAAGCCACTTTTGACCCAGAAACAGCGGCAGAAGCGCCTGACCTGGGCTACAGAGAAGCAACACTGGACTGTTGCTCAGTGGTCCAAAGTACTTTTTTCGGATGAAAGCAAATTTTGCATGTCATTCGGTAATCAAGGTGCCAGAGTCTAGAGGAAGACTGGGGAGAGGGAAATGCCAAAATGCCTGAAGTCCAGTGTCCAGTACCCACAGTCAGTGATGGTCTGGGGTGCCATGTCAGCTGCTGGTGTTGGTCCACTGTGTTTTATCAAGGGCAGGGTGAATGCAGCTAGCTATCAGGAGATTTTGGAGCACTTCATGCTTCCATCTGCTGAAAAGCATTATGGTGATGAAGATTTTATTTTTCAGCACAACCTGGCACCTGCTCACAGTGCCAAAACCACTGGTAAATGGTTTACTGACCATGGTATTATTGTGCTCAATTGGCCTGCCAACTCTCCTGACCTGAACCCCATAGAGAATCTGTGGGATATTGGGAAGAGAAAGTTGAGAGACGCAAGACCCAACACTCTGGATGAGCTTAAGGCCGCTACCGAAGCATCCTGGGCCTCCATAACACCTCAGCAGTGCCACAGGCTGATTGCCTCCATGCCACGCCGCATTGAAGCAGTAATTTCTGCAAAAGGATTCCCGACCAAGTATTGAGTGCATAACTCAGTGTTTCTCAATTCCAGTCCTCAGGCCCCCCCAACAGGTCAGGTTTTCAGGATTTCCCTCAGATGAAAAGGCTGTGGTGATTACTAAGGCAGTGAAACTGATCAAATCACCTGTGCAAAATAATGGAAATCCTGAAAACCTGACCTGTTGGGGGGGGCTGAGGACTGGAATTGAGAAACACTGGCATAACTGAACATAATTATTTGAAGGCTGACTTTTTTTTTTATTAAAAACACTTTTCTTTTATTGGTCGGATGAAATATGCTAATTTTTTGAGATAGGAATTTTGGGTTTTCATGAGCTGTATGCCAAAATCATCAATATTAAAACAATAAAAAGGCTTGAACTACTTCAGTTGTGTGTAATGAATCTAAAATATATGAAAGTCTAATGTTTATCAGTACATTACAGAAAATAATGAACTTTATCACAATATGCTAATTTTTTGAGAATGACCTGTATGTATATTATGTAAGTGTATGCACACATGCCTTTGGAGGAAACCGGAGTTCCCGGAGGAACCCACGCAGACACATTGAGCGACAATGCCAGCTCCAGGCAGATTGGTGTCAGTGTCCGGATTCGAACCAATGACTCTCTTGCTGCCAAGTAATGGAGTTAACCACTACACCACCATGTGCATAAAACCATTCTGAAACAGAAGCCCTGGATAACAAGGGCGCAGCATTCAATGAAGCATCACAGACCTATATGAGGCCCTGGACCAGCTGGTCCGCTAGCCTAAGGCCCCGTACACACGATAGAATCCATCCGCTGAAAAATCCCAGCAAATGGGTTTCAGCGGATAGATCCTATGGTGTGTACACTCCAGCGGATCTGTTTCCGCGGATATTTCTCCCCTGGGATGGATTCCAGCAGATCGAATATTTGCTGACATGCCAAACAAATCCATCTGCTGGAATCCATCCCAACGGATGGATCCGCCGGTCTGTATAGACTCACCGGATCCATCCGTCCGAAGGGATCCCCCGCATGCGTCGTAATGATTTGACGCATGCAGGGAATTCCTTATATGACAGCGTTGCGCACGTCGCCGCGTCATAATCGCGGCGACGGCGCGACACGTCATCGCCAGAGGATTTCAATGCGATGGTGAGTACACTCCATCGCATTAAAATCTGCTGAAATCCTCGAGAGGATTTATCCGCGGAAACGGTCCGCTGGACCGTATCCGCGGATAAATCCTCCCGTGTGTATGGGGCCTAAGAGTCGGTGCTCCTCCACTGTCTGGTGCAAAATGCTCACTCCGTGAGTTGTATACAGCACTAGGGGTCAGGACTACTCCAAGATGGCCGCCGAGCGTTCAGAACGCGGCCACAGGAAAATGGCCGACCGAAATGTAAGCTGCGCCATAGCACGGCTACGTCAAAATGGCCGCCAATGGGAGTTTTCAATGCAATTGAAAAACCTCCCATAAAATGGCGCCAGCGCCGACTGAGACCCCAGAGTAGTGGCCACAATAGACCGCAAGTCAGACCCCAGCATGGTAAACATGGAACGCGTCAGTACTTCGGATCTTCCATCAGTCAGATCCATACAAGCGGGGGTTCCCGCAATAGGGAGAGTGGTCACCTATACATGACACCCGGAGGGTCCACCACCGGAGAAGAAGCCCACCTTTTGAAAAGGCTCTCCTCAAAGGGGCACTGAACTGCCCGGCGGTGAGGGACTACAAAAGCCCTCAGCGGCTGTTCTCATTCCGCCTCTTAGAAATTATCAAAGAAGGGCACAGAAGGATAAAACCTACACAGAGCGGTCTGATTTGCGTGATTCAAAAAAGACAGAGTCCTCGGCGGAAACCCAGCTGCTCTATCCAGCTAAAGAGAGTCCCTTGCAGCAGTGAGAAGCGCACCCATAAATGCCTTATCCTGCTTTTTTTTTTACTACCCAGGTACCTGGTCCATGGCTCCATAACAGAGCATTCCCCAGGGGATAGGGGCACTCTTTTACCGCCCGTCCGCAGTCCACCCCCACCCTGGACATCCTTTTCTTTTAAATGGAGTACACAGATGCTCCCATATCTTGGGGTCAAACTCACCTCTGACATTGCTACACTGTACAGAGCAAATTACACCCCTCTCTATGACTCTACAGAACAAGACCTGAAGATCTGGCAAACCCATGATCTTTCTTGGATGGGCAGAATAGCAGCCGCCAAGATGGTCCTTCCTCAAATATTATACCATCTTACTATACCATTATACTATTTTAGGTCACTCCCCATTCCAGTTTCACTCGTATTTCCCAAAACGTTGCAATCTATGATCTTTAACAACTTGCCGACTGCTGGGCATCATTTAACATCCTGGGCTTTCAGTGCCGCTATCTGAATGCCTGCAGCTACAGACTTTCCTGCCTAGAGGAGAGATGTGGGGTCTTCTAGACCCCACATCTCTCCATAAAGAGGACCTGTCACGCACCAATCCTATTATAAGGGATGTTTACATCACTTGTAATAGGAACAAAAGTGATCAAAAAATATTTCTTTAAAAAGGAAAAATAAAAAAAATTAAAGCGCCCCCATCCACACAAGCTCTCACGCAGAAGCCAACACATATGTAGGTTGCTCCCACATATGTAAACAACGTTCAAACCACACATATGAGGTATCACGGCAGATGTTAGCGTGTGAGAGATACTTTTAGCACCTCCTCTAACTCTAAACATGTAAAAAATAAATGTAAAGAGTCGCCTATGGGGGAGATTTTTAAGTACTGAAGTTTGTGCGCAAATTTAAATCGTGACATGTGAGGTATCCATTTACTCAGCGTATCATCAACTGTCACTTTACTATTTTTTTATTCACAAAGGTCTAGGGGAGACGACGACTGGGGAGGTGGTGTGGACAAAATGGTCGACCATGGTGCACAAGGGCATACTTAACACTTCCTTGGTGGAGGCCAATAAAATGTTTTGCGCTGGTACATGGTTTCCGACTAGGCTGGCAAATATATATCTTGGGACCTCGTCCCTATGTTTTCAGGGATGTGTACAAGAAGGTGATCTGTTTGATGTCTGGTAGTCCTGTCCGAAGGCCCGACCCTTCTGGATCAGGATATTTAATTTGGTCTACTCAGTGAGGGGACAGAACATCCCCAGAGGTGCCAAGACAGCACTGTTCGCTGACCTGTCGGAAGAGATCCCCAGATATCTTCGAACACATTTTTCATCTTTCTTGCAGCTAAAAATTGCACAAGCATGGAAATCACCTGTTATTGATGTCACAGCTGCGAAACATAAAATATCCTGGATTATGATCAACAAGGGTGTTAAGGCACCATCTCATCCCCTCTGTCAGATAAAAAGCTGCAGCCTAGTGTCTGTTTTTTGTTTATTTTTTTAAGATTTCTACCCGTTTTAAAATGGTCTTTCAGCGAGATGACTCCAGCCGAGATTCCCATGCTGACATCAGCAAGGGAGGAGAGGAGTAAGGATGAGCTCCAGCGTGTTCGCATAGTACATGTGCAGAGCCGGCCAGGAAGTCTGCATGGCGCTGCGCTAATCACAGCCAGGGAGACATTTCCCGATCTCTGCAGCCGAGCATCGGGAAAGGTCTCCCTGGCTGTTAGCACAGCGCCGTGCAGACTTCCTGGCGTGTTCTGAACGTGTACTATGCGAACACGCTGGAGCTCATCCTTCGAGAGGAGCAGAAAGCATGGCATCATGTGATCACTGGAAGACTTTGTTAAAACCAGTAGAAATCTTTAATATTTTTTTTATAAAACACGGGCACTAGAACACTCAGAAGCCCTGATATATCATGGTCAAAGTACAGGGGGAAGGTAGAAACTGGCAGGATCAGCCAGGTATTTCAGATGATCGAGGAGGCCAAATGACACAGCACAAGCACTGTGCTGTATAAAATGCTTTAAAGCAGAACTAAAGCAAAAACATCCCATTTTTTTGTCTGCACCAGAATCAGATTGCATGGGTGTTTACACCCATGCAATCTGATTCTGCAAATCGTGCTGCATTATGCAAACTGATAGCGGGGTGTCGAGAACATACACCCTGCAATCTGTTCGCATGAACAGGTTTGCGATTTAGATGCAATGCGGATTTGCAGTGAATTCCCTGTGAATTTGCACCGCATCTAGTGTGAACCGAGCCTCATGATATATATAGAAACATATTTTATATAGAATCTGATTGTTCCAAATAGTCCACACAGCATTCTTTTCAATTGGGTCTTCACTAGATAACACAAAAATATCAACTTCCAATGTCATCTTATTTTTATTAGCAGTGATTTTGGAGCCATCATTTACAAGGTTTGCTGTACTTACATTTGGCACGTCATCAATCAACTTGAACCAAGTCCACTCAGGATGTGGATATCCTACACATTTACAATATAAAAGAGCTTCTTCGCCTTCATTTTTGTTCTCGCTTTTTTTATGCCCAGTGATTTCTGGAGCAGCTGAAAACAAGAAAAACACAGCAAATAAACAGATATCCTTATTTATGCCAGCATCTGTTTTTCTCCATATAAGACTAAAAAGGCAAACTTTCACCTGAACATTTATGGCCCTGCAATATAGCTGGGCTAAAAATGTGGGAAAAAAAGAGATTTTTAATACAGCTTACCTGTAAAATCTTTTTCTTGGAGTACATCACGGGACACAGAGCGGCATTCATTACTATATGGGTTATATGGAGTACCTTCAGGTGTAGACACTGGCAATCTCAAACAGGAAATGCCCCTCCCTATATAACCCCCTCCCATAGGAGGAGTACCTCAGTTTTGTAGCAAGCAGTATGCCTCCCAAAATGGTCCTCAAAAAAGAGGGGTGGGAGCTCTGTGTCCCGTGATGTACTCCAAGAAAAAGATTTTACAGGTAAGCTGTATTAAAAATCTCTTTTTCTTTATCGTACATCACGGGACACAAAGCGGCATTCATTACTATATGGGATGTCCCAAAGCAATGCTTACAATGAGGGGAGGGAGAACATCTCCAAGACAAAAGGATTTAATTTAGAGATATACTCAAATCATAATAAATCCAACTTAGTTGAGAAAAATAATTTTAAATTTAACTCAAAAAAGAGGAGCCCCCGGAATCCGAGGGTCTCAAACTGCAGCCTGCAGCACTGCCTGCCCGAAGGCAGTATCAGTATTCCTTCTTACGTCCAACTTGTAGAATTTTGTAAACGTGTGGACAGAAGACCAGGTTGCCGCCTTGCAAACTTGAGCCATAGAGATCTGGTGGTGTGCTGCCCAGGAGGCGCCCATGGCTCTAGTAGAATGAGCCTTTAATGATACTGGAGGAGGCAACCCTTTCAAGCCGTAGGCCTGAGTGATTAATTGCTTAATCCACCTAGAAATGGTGGACTTTGCAGCTGCCTGCCCCTTCTTGGGCCCATCCGGTAGAATGAACAGCACATCTGTTTTCCGGATCTTCTTTGTAGCTTTAAGATAGGCCTTCATGGCCCTGACAATATCCAAGGTATGCAGCAACCCTTCCTTTCTGGAAGTAGGTTTAGGGAAGAAGGATGGTAATACCAAATCCTGGTTCAAATGAAAACTGGATATGACCTTCGGTAGGAAGGAAGGATGAGGGCGGAGAACGACCCTGTCCTTATGAAAAACAAGATATGGTTCCTTACAGGATAAGGCTGCCAGCTCCGAAACTCTTCTTGCGGAAACTATGGCAACCAAAAATACTAACTTCCTTGTCAGTAGAACCAAAAGGAATATCAGCCAACGGCTCAAACGGTTGTTTCTGTAAACTTGACAGAACAAGATTTAAATCCCACGGACAAAGCGGGGATTTAACTGGAGGTCTAATACGTAAGACCCCTTGAAGGAAGGTCTTAACCAGCGAGTGGGTGGCCAGCGGCCGCTGAAACCACACTGACAGAGCAGAAATCTGTCCTTTGATTGTGCTTAATGCCAATCCTTTATCCACTCCTAGCTGGAGAAAACTTAATACTCTATCGATGGTAAATTTGCGAGAAAGCCATCGCTTGGACTCACACCAGCCTACATAGGCCTTCCAGACCCTGTAATAAATCACCCTAGAGACCGGTTTCCTGGCTCTGATTAGGGTAGAGATTACTTTCTGAGACAGACCTCTACCCCTGAGAATCAGGGATTCAGCTTCCAGGCCGTCAAATTTAGATGCCGTAAGGCAGGGTGGAGGATCGGACCTTGCGATAGCAGGTCTGGCCGTAGAGGAAGAGTCCAAGGGTCTCCCACTACCATCCTTAAGATTAGTGAGTACCATGCCCTTCTGGGCCATGCTGGAGCTACCAGGATGACTGGTATGTGCTCCACCCGGATCCTGCGCAGCAGGCGGGGTAGTAACTGGAGCGGGGGAAACGCATAAAGAAGTTTGAACTGATGCCAAGGGCAAACCAACGCATCGGTTCCGCAGGCCATCGGATCCCTTGAGCGGGATATGAACCTGTCTAGTTTCTTGTTGAGTCTCGATGCCATGATATCCACGTCCGGCACTCCCCATCTTTGGCAGAGTGCTTGAAAGACTTGTGGATGCAGAGACCATTCCCCCGGCCATAGAGTCTGGCGGCTTAAGAAGTCCGCCTGAAAGTTGTCCACTCCTGGAATGAATATTGCCGATATGCAGGGCACATGAGCCTCTGCCCATAGGAGAATCAAGCTCACCTCTCTCTGAGCGGCTTGACTCCTGGTTCCCCCTTGGTGATTTATGTATGCCACGGCCGTGGCATTGTCTGATTGAATTCTCACCGGGAACCCCTGCAATTTTGACGTCCAAGCCCTGAGGGCTAGTCGAGCAGCTCTGAGCTCCAAGATGTTGATGGGCAACTGCTTCTCTGGCTTTGCCCAAGTACCTTGGCGAGTGCAACCATCCAAAATTGCTCCCCAGCCCGTCAGGCTGGCGTCTGTGGTCACTATCTTCCAAGCCACTGGGCTGAAAGACTTCCCCTTCAGTAGATTCTGAGGGTCTAACCACCAACACAGACTTTGTCGGACTCTTGATGAGAGCGGCAACGGGATATCCAAGGCCTGTGGCCTTCTGCTCCATGCTGACAGGATGGCTGCCTGTAGGATGCGAGTGTGGCTCTGGGCGTATGGTACCGCCTCGAATGTGGCCACCATCTTGCCTAGTAACCTCATACATAGGCGAATAGTCGGTTCTTTCTTGCTTAGAACCAGTAGGATTAATTCCTTGATGGCTTTTACCTTCCTCAGAGGTAGGAACACTCCTTGTTGTTCTGTGTCTAATCTCATGCCGAGATATTCCAACTGCCTTGTGGGCTGGAAAGCTGACTTTTCTCGATTTAGGACCCAGCCGAACCTCTCGAGGTATTGGACCGTGAGGGCCACTGCTCGCTCCAAGCCGGGAGACGAGTGGTCTATGACTAGGAGGTCGTCCAGGTATGCTAGGATCGTGACCCCTTGGATCCTTAGCTTGGCTAGGATCGGAGCTAGGACCTTCGTGAACACCCGGGGGGCCGTAGCCAACCCGAAGGGAAGCGCCACGAATTGGAAGTGACGCAAAGCCACCATGAAGCGTAGATATCTTTGATGTGGCTGATAAATTGGAACATGAAGGTAGGCATCCTTTATGTCTATGGACGCCATGAAGTCGTCCTTCTGGAGTGTGGCAGCTGCTGACCGCACGGATTCCATCCGAAATGAGCGGATCTTTAGATATGCATTTACCATCTTTAGGTCCAAAATTGGCCTGACATCTCCATTGGGGATGATGAATAGGTTGGAGTAGAAACCCAGCCCCTGTTCCAGGCTGGCCGGAATCCGAGGCGGATCGTTTGGAATCCTCGACTCCTGGAAATGAGGAGGAGGAAACCTTAGGAAATCTAATTTGTAGCCTGTGGCCACGGAAGACCGTACCCACTCGTCGGGAATGCTGGCTTCCCAAATCTCTGAAAAGAGTCGCAGCCTTCCCCCCACCTTCGTGGGTGGGGGCGCCCCTTCATAAGGTTGGCTTGGGGGCTGGTTTTGCTGGTTTGCGAAACCACTGCCTTTTGCCTCTAACAGCCTGTCCTTGTGATTTGCTGTTGAAGCCGAAGTTTGCTTTTGCAGGAGGCCGTCGATACTGCTTGGCATTAGAGGGCCCCTGCCCAGGGGAATACTGTCGTTTAAACGCAGGCCCCTGAACCTTCTTCTTAGTTGGCAAGAGAGTACTCTTGCCGTTTGAAATGGTCTGAATGTATTTATCTAGGTCTTCTCCGAAGAGTCGTCCTCCATGGAAGGGGAACCCTACCAGGAGCTTCTTGCATGGGGGCTCAGCCTCCCAGCTTTTTAACCATAAGAGTCTTCTCATATGGATAAGGGATAACGATAAACGTGACGCTTGCTGGATAGAATCCTTGATTGCGTCTACCGTAAAACATATGGCCTTAGGGACATCCGAAAATTCTTCTGCCTGCTGGGCAGGAATAAGTTTAAGCATCTGCTTAAATTGATCCGATAATGCTTGAGCGACCCCAATCGCAGCCACAGCTGGCTGTACTACTGCCCCTGCAGTAGTGAAGGAGTTCTTAAGTAGTGCTTCCAAGCGTTTATCAACTGGATCCTTGAACACCTGTATGTTTTCTACAGGGCATGTTAACGATTTGTTAACACATGAGATGGCTGCGTCCACTGCAGGAGTAGCCCATCTTTTGGAAAATTTTTCTTCCATAGGATATAGGACAGAGAACTTCTTAGGTGGTAAGAAGATCTTATCTGGCTTGTTCCAATCTTGGAACAAAACTCCCTCTAATAGAGGATGGATCGGAAACACAGCATTGCTTTGAGGCGCCCTCAGTGAGCCCAAAGCTGAAACCGTCGATACCTGGAGATCTGGTACTGGCAAGTTGAATGCCCTATGGACCAAGTCCGACAATCCTTGAATCCACCAGCTCTCCCTCAGGGAGACTGCCCCAGACTCCTCTGTATCCGGATCTTCGATCCCTGAACCTACTTGGTCCTTGTCCAAGAGGTCGTCCAATTCCCCTGAGGAAAGGACCTCCTCTTCTGAGGGTCCGCGCTCGGGCGACGGAGATCTATTCCGCTTACTGCCCCGCATAGCTGCGGCTATCATTTTACCCATGCTTTTCTGCATCTCTTTTAAAGAGGTGAGTAATACCTCCTCCGTGACCATCTTAGGGTTGGACTGACCCGCGTCAGCTCCAGCCCCAGATCCCGATGGCCCCAAGGCTCCCTGTGGGGAAAGCAGCGGCATAGCATTGTCCGAGACCTCAGACTCTCTGGGGGAATCCCCACCTCTTGTACCCTTGTTTTTTGATGCCATGGTACAATACCGAGGTACACCTGCTACTTATTGGTACCTGGGACTTATAAATAGTTAAATGCCCAAACACCTGTTTGGGGGATAAAAAATGCTTCCTCTCCCCTAGATGACACTTTTTTTTTTTTTTTTTTTTCAAAAAAAATCTTTTTTTTTTTTTTTTTTAAATCTAGGAAAGAAAAAACATTCTGTCCCCCTGAGTAGTATTGCAAGAAAAACTATGAGATGGAAAAGAAACAGCCTATTCCTAGGCTTGAAAACAGTCTTTCTGAAGACTGCAATATTCTTTCTGGCCACTGTGTGTCCTCGGCGCCCCGTGCTTGCCGTTCTGGTCTTTCCTCCTCAGTTCCAAAGTATTGAATGAGCTATATGGAACAAACAAGGAAGGGCCGCCCCTTCCTTAAGCCACTGACCCGCCCTTCCCCCCCAGCAATCTCAAACAGGAAATGCCCCTCCCGACAGGGGGGGGTGGGGTTGGGAGGAAGGGACCTCTCTGCTCCAGCAAACTGCAGCCTGCAGCCTGGAACCATGAGGAGGTCAGCGTTTTGCCTGCTTTGCAGGCCGTGAGGAGGAAGACTGAATGGAGCATCGCCTGGAGGCTTGCAGGTAAGCACAGCTCTCTGACACACACATATACTTTTATATCACACAGGCCCCACTCAATGCTTTTCCAACACTACAAGGGAGGTCACATCTTATGGGGAATAATACATATAGAGCCATCCTATCTTTATGATATGTGACTAGTTTGCCAGATGCAGTGCATAACTTTAGGCATGTCCCCTGTGACCCCCCAGAAAAAAACCTAAGAACCAAGTTCCGCAAGTTTTCCCCTCACTTACCTGCTCCATGCCGCAGGACTTTGCCAAGCAAGAGGCCCAATCTTCCCCCATCTCGGTGGGGATGTCTAGACCTTCAGGCCCTGGGTTCCTATGAAGGATCCACTGTCCTGGGCCCATATAGCACTCTAGCAACAGAAACATTAGGCACCCAAAGGTTTCTAAGTTCTGGGCCCAGGGTCCAGCTCTCTAAAAAGAAAAGCATTATGGGCTATACCCCAAGGGTTTGGGGTCCGGTTACTGACCACTTTAGCGCTGAGGCTTTTTTGGACAGAACCGGTTAGCTCACCTAATCCCAAGGATGTGGAGGCAAGCTAAACCATGACTAACACCTAAGACACTGGCGGAAAAACTGAGGTACTCCTCCTATGGGAGGGGGTTATATAGGGAGGGGCATTTCCTGTTTGAGATTGCCAGTGTCTACACCTGAAGGTACTCCATATAACCCATATAGTAATGAATGCCGCTCTGTGTCCCGTGATGTACGATAAAGAAAATAAATGAATAAAACTTCATATAAGAGATTAGGCATATGAAAATGTACTTGCCTTATTTTGTTGGCCAGCTTTAGTGCTGCACAACAGATGGCAATTTCAAAGATTTTTGGGCAGGTGAAGTGTTACTAAACTCTTTTTTAATTAAAATAACAAACATGTTATACTTACCTGCTCTGTGCAGTGGTGTTGCTCCGATTCTCCTCTTCTGGAGTCACCAGCGGCGATCTTGGCTCCTCCTCTACTTCTGCGGGACTACCATAGCCAGCTGCTCGCTATGTTGATTGGCCACAGCAAGAGCCAATTGCTCCTGCTGCTCGAGTGCTGTGTAAAGAGGGGAAAAAAGATGCAGCCTTTGCATAAAGGCTGACATTTTCCCCTCCACACAAGGAAGGGGGGCACAGGGACACTGAAAACGTTTAATGCAAGCAATGCATTAGGGCAGGGATATGCAATTAGTGGACCTCCAGATGTTGCAGAACTACAATTCCCATGAGGCATAGCAAGACTCTGACAGCCACAAGCATGAACCCAGAGGCAGAGGCATGATGGGACTTGTAGTTTTGCAACAGCTGGAGGTCCGCTAATTGCTTATCCCTGCATTAGGGTAAAAAAACATTTTAGGTTTAGTAACACTTTAAGCATTCTACAACTTGATCAGAACAGTTACAAGCAGACCACTTACTACCTGATTTTTTGCTACCTATACAAATGTATTCAAGTACTGCTAGAAGAGATAAGTGAACCACAATATGGAAGAAACAGATTTACAATTATTCCAGTTTTTGATTCTCCAGAATATGTACCAGCTGATTAAAGCAATCCTGATTGCTTGGATTCACAAACCATGCAACGGAAAACTGATCAGATCTAATATGAACAAACATAGTGAAGTGCAGGGCATGAGCACATGATTGGTCACATATTTTACAATGCGCACACGATTGGTCACATATTTTACAATGAGCACAGGATTGGTCACATATTTTACAATGAGCACAGGATTGGTCACATTATTACAACCATGTTGAAAATAATCTTCTGACCAATTTAAGATTATTTATTTTTTACAAAGAACATTTAATTCAAAAGACTTTTCCTGTTTTTTAATAACTACCTTTTACTTCAATGGTTGCATTGACTGATGGAGAACCATTGGAAAAAGTAAATACACACAAATATTCTCCTGAATCGTCAGCTTTAGGTTTAAGGATCCTATAATCAAAACAA
Source organism: Rana temporaria (assembly GCF_905171775.1). Classification (NCBI taxonomy): domain Eukaryota; kingdom Metazoa; phylum Chordata; class Amphibia; order Anura; family Ranidae; genus Rana; species Rana temporaria. Next base: position 95,740,317 of record NC_053491.1, on the reverse strand, counting down.
GCAGAGTACGATTAGTGGTAATAAAAATAAGGTTTGAATTACAACAGGCTGAAAATGATTGCAATTCATATGTAATAGCGGATATAGTCATAACATAAGGAAGCTACAAGAAAGGTGCATATATTTATAAGAACCATGCGGGGAATAGCTCCCAATCCCACTCTTAATTATAATTTAGCCAGCTGCCAATAGAATTTATACCCCAGTGCTTCCAAATCTATACAAAATATAGATCAGCGCTAGCTTAGGAGTAAAAACAATAATTCATCAGTTGATAAAGTGTTCCAACAAATGAATCAACATAAGCGCGGGAATATAGTGAAATTGTGAAAATCAAAAGTCCAGAGTGTTATACAGTCCTCTTATTACCAATTGCACCCATCACGTGCCCAATGCTCATCATAAAAAGGCTAACCAGAAAGCATAGACCTCTTATAACAAAGTAGGTCATTTAGTGCTTCTCCTTAATGGGGTAGTAAACCGGCTGACTTTTTTTTTCTTTACACCTGTAAGGCAAAAAACATAATGAGCTAGTATGCACCGCCGGTGTCCCTTCCGGTCCATGCCGAGGCAGCTGACATTTCCCCTCTGTGTGTCTTCTGGGTATCGCGGCTTCAGCGCTGCGAGTGGCTGGAGCCGCAATGTCGTCACTCCCGCACAAACGTGCGGGAGACTTCTTTACGGCAAGGTCCGGCAGGTGCCGGGCCTTAAGCTGAAAATCCCCTGTGCGCATGCGCCGCTGCATTCAGCGGGTCATTGCGAGGGGAATATCTCCTAAACCGTAAAGGTTTAGAAGATTTGTTTTTACCTACAGGTAAGCCTTATAGGCTTGCCTGTAGGTAAAAGTAAAAAAAAAAAAAAATAAACTTTACTACCACTTTAAAGGGGTTAGTCGCACTAGATTTTCGACCCATCTTTTCTCAGGCCAGGAAGTCCCAACTTCACTCTTACCTCCTTCCTTGACTCGGAGACAACATTTAGAAAAACAAACATTTCCACAATACAGCATCTTTAAAACCATGAGCGTCACACTCACATGTCATTATTAAAAGCATTCACCATATGTTAAAAATCTTTGTGCAATATAACAAAGGCTCACCAGAAGAAATCCTCAGGAAGTTACATGAAATGTATCAACCCCAAAGTGCCTTTTTTTTTTAGAAGTGTTTTGAAGACATACTGATTTTATCATTCTATGAGTAATAGTGATGCAAAAAAGCCCTCTGGTTTTAATGGTACTTATGCTAAAGCAGAATTACATTTTGTTGAGCCAAGTTCTGTCACGAGCTAGGGAACCCCTTTTTTTCCCCTGTCCTGATGTGGAGGCAAACTGGAGGATTTTTTTTTTAATTATCCAAGGATTGTGTATGTGACTCACTTTGAGGGCCGGGTTCACACCACATGCAATCCAGTGCATTTTGCTTCTACTTTTCATGCATTTTTGTTGCAGGTTATATAGTTTCCAATGGCAGAGTTCACACCAGTTCAGTCACCTCTAGGGCTTTTCAGTTCCAGAAAAAAAACGCAGTAAAAACGCATCAAAAATGCACTAGAAAGCTTTAAAAATGCACTGGACACTAGTATAGTGGAGGGTACAAGGAAAAAGCACCTGGAATGCATCTGGAAACGCATCATAAACTCATTAAAAACACGCATCCGGAAAGGATTTGGAGTGAGTTTTTGTGGTGTGAACTGGTCCTAAGAAAAATGAGTCAATTCTCTCTGGTGAGAATTTGCTTGTCCATTATATGCAGGTAACCTGGGGTAATGATACTCTAGTGTTCTTTCTGGTGAGCCGCAGAAAAAATAAAAACAAATCACAAGATCTGTGTAAATTAACACGTCTTGATATTGAAATTAAACTTATTAAAGATAGACTGACTCCCTTAAACAATAGCGAGGAATACAAGGAGCGATCCTTGAGTTTGAAAAAAAGGATTGGAAAAGGAGGAAGTCAAACAGAAAAATAAGAAAAATAAAAAGTTTAATAGAGATGTAGGAGACTACAAATCTGGATTGGTGTTTGAATGGCAAAGTAAATTACAGGAGAACGAGGGAAGTTCAGTGGAGATGGATACTGTACCCCCTTATAATCAAGATACAGGGAATTCAGCTGACTCCCGCTCACTCCCTAATATGCCCAAGAGACCCATCCTTCGTCCTAGGAAAGTGTCATATAAATCTCCTGTGAGAGAACTTCGACCCCAGCCTTTTCACTCACAGAAACCCCATCCTAAGGATCTGCAAGCTAAAGGACCTCCTCCTAAATCTCCAGGTTGGAGGAATAAAACAAAAAATCGTAGGCCGGAACCTCCTTATCGGGAGGATAACGATTTTGGCAGACCTCCATGGAGACCTTTTGAAATGGAACGATATAACGATTACTCTATTCCTGTTAGTAATCGCTTCCAACCCTTGCAGGACTATCGTCCCTATAGGGAACTCTTCCAGCAGGGCTGGGAACAGTACCAACAGCCTGATACTCCGAATAGATGGAATAGAAATGCTAGGCCTATTATCCACCTCCGCCCCCGTTTTATCCCCCCAGAATGGATAGACCATATAATTATCCTCATCAACAGGACCAGTGGAGGAATAGTGAATATAGTCAACAGAGGAACCAGAGGGGGCGGAAATCAAAGACTGAAAAGAAAAAGAGTTTAGCAGGTCAGGGGATCTTCAACCTTAGTACTATCACACCGACTCCAGAAGAAGTGTCTCTTCTGGATAAAGGGTTGAAGTTTGCCCCTCCTCAACCATTGAATAAATTCCAGGTACACATGGATATACACAAATACACAAGAAAGTTGAGTGTAAAGAGATTTTTCCTGTCTAACCCCATCAAGGAGTCCAGGAGTGTTGATCTAGTTGCTCAACATTCAAATCTTTCCAACGCTTCACTTTTTAACCCCCCTGGAGTTCTAACTCCTAATGTTAAGGTGTTTAGAGATGTACTTTTGAGAGATCTTGAAAAGATAAAGATACTTATTCTCCACTTCCAGATGATCCCCGTTCAGCTTATAGGAAGACACTGATTAAGTTAGTGAATCAGGGCTATACCTCGGGTGTGCTAAATAAAAAAGAGAAAGCTTTTCTCATTCCGGCATCCTCAAGGATTCCAGTGATATACTACCTGCCCAAGATTCATAAAGATCCGGTCCACCCTCCAGGTAGACCAATAATTCGTGGAATAGACTCGATCTCTTCCAGGGCAGGAAAGTATATCGACGGGTACCTTCAAACCCCTGGTCAGGGCCTTACCGGCCTTTATACGAGACAGCAAACATGTTATCAACTTGATGAACAATGTACCACATGAGGAGGGTCTTTGGCTAGTTACTGCGGACGTTACGTCCCTATATATACTATTATACCCCATCAATGGGGAATCTCCTCTGTTCACTATTTTCTAGACAGAGATTCCAATTTGTCTCTTGTCCAACAGAGGTTTATTATGGATCTCCTCCAGTTTGCCACAACGCACAATTTTTTTTGGTTTAGTGGCAAATTTTTCTTACAAAAGAGGGGTGTGGCCATGGGGGCAAAATTTGCCCCTAGTTTGGCAAACCTCATCATGGGCAAACGGGAGGACGACGTCCTCTATGCCAACCGCAGACCTGAATTGGTCTTGTGGGTTAGGTATATTGCCGACGTCGTCCTCCTATGGATGGGATGCAGGGAGTCCCTGGATGCCTTCATGGAAGTCCTGAATGCCAACGATCGGGGAATCAAATTCAAATATGAGGCGGACTAAAGGAGTGTCAATTTTTTGGACTTGGAGATACGTGTGGAGGAGGGTCAGTTTGTGACCTCCACATTCTTCAAGTCCACGGATAGGAACTCTTTCATTCCTCGTGATAGCTGCCATCATCGGGCTTGGTTGGACTCAGTCCCTAAGAGTCAATACTTGCGCCTGGGGCGAAATTGGAGCAAAGTGGAAGACTACAATGAACAGGCAAAGGTTTTGACCTCTAGGTTTATGGATAAAGGTTACCTTGCAGAAGACCTACACAGACAAACTTGTGAAATAGAAAAAGTGGACAGGAGTACATTACTGTTAGACAAACAGAATCAAGTAGCGGTTTAAAATAATTATACATGGCCTTTCGTTACAGGCTATTCTAGTCAGCATTTTACGATTAAAAAATTGATCCGAAAACACTGGCATCTCATTAAAGAAGATTCAGTGTTAGGCCCTGTACTCCCAGAACAGCCTCAGGTTGTCTTTAGGAGGAGTTCCTTCATTAAGAGACTCTCTGGCCCCTGGAGTTTGTGATCCTCCATCGAATAAACCTATATTATTTCAAAACATAATAGGTTATCATAAATGTAAAAAATGCGCTGTGTGTAAAATCAATGCAATAAGTGAGCGCAAAACTTTGAGTTTCACGTCTAATAGCACTTCCCAAACGTTCAATATAAGATCCTGCTCGACCACTCATGTGGTTTATCTATTGACCTGCCCATGCGGATTACAATACATTGGACGCACAATAAGGTCTTTCCAAGTAAGGTTCAATGAGCATATAGGAAATATAAGAAGAGGCTATAAAAAGCATTCAGTGTCTCGCCATTACAGAGAAGTACACGCAAGAGACCCTAGTGGTACTTCCTTTGTGGCCATCGACAACTTGAAACCCCATTGGAGAGGGAGGGTCTAAAAGAAGAGCCATCTCTAAGCTTGAGATGAGCTGGATTTAATCGGGTCGGGTGCCTTAGGCCTCGGGGGCTGAACGTAGATATTGAGGTTAATGCCTTTTTGGATAATTCCTGAGACGTTGTCCCTCTTTTCTATGTATGGTTTGGGATATAAAATTATTTTTTTACAGATGTGTGGCGAACCCTACTCTTCATTTGGGTTGTGTTTTTGTGCTACTTGGAGTGACTTTTCTAACACCAAAGTTGATTTAACTAATATAATCTCTAGCTCCATATGAGTGTTTGCATTCATGTAAACTTTCAATGAATGAATTGACATTTTTTGGTCCATATTACTGTTGTGAGACATTAGATGGTATTACCTAGATGATTGAATATTGTGGTTGTTCTTCCACTTTTTATCCACTAGATGGCTCTACAGAGTGTAAGTCCATTCTGCTTTTCAATTTAAACATTTTATATGGCTTATATTTTTCTTTACATAACTTATAGAATGATATATATATATATTTGCCTTTGTTCCATCACCACTTTAATGAGGAATAGATGTATCTGTGGTTATCTGCTTGTATGCAAGTTATTATTTGCATATATTGTGATAATCAGCCTAACCATGTTAATGCTGCCTAACACATTTTTGATGCTTGGAGATTAGAGATTGGGTGGAGACGACCCTTCTAGGGTGGTAAAGTGGAACTTGATCCATATCACAAGATATTTTTATCTGTGTTAAAGTGATCAGCCCTCTTTTGGATACTTCCGGTGTCTCCGTTTTTTCATCCGCTCTTAAAATAATCTCTGCGTCTCCCATTTGTTGAGAGGGATAAATTAGGGCGGATTCCATTGGCCATTGTCTGATGAGAGCGAGGCTTGGTTGCTCCTCCGTGGGTATATGAAAGGTGACTGTTCAGTGCGTCACCCGTGCCCTTTGATAAAGTCATGTATGACGAAACATGTCAGGGCGGAGCCACGCACTGACGTCACCGTGTTAACGTGACCCCGGAAGCACGGGCATACGTTTTGTTTTTTATGTTAGTTAGTGCCGGTAATTTTAAAACGTTTAGTGTGTGTGTGTATGTATGTGTATATATATATATATATATATATATATATATACACACACACATGTATGTATGTATGTATGTATGTATGTATGTATGTATGTATGTGTGTGTGTGTGTGTGTGTGTGTGTGTGTGTGTGTGTGTGTGTGTGTGTGTGTGTGTGTGTGTGTGTGTGTGTATATATATATATATATATATATATATATATATATATATATATATATATATATATATATATATATATATATATATATATATATATATAATGTATACGTTTTTTAAATAAACCCAGTTGTTATGGTACTTCACCATCTCAAGCCCTCGTTCCTTTGTTTTCCCTCCTGGTGATTCCATTGGGATATGGAGTTTTAGAGCGGAGTGGCTTACGAGGAGAGAACTACCTATATGCATCCGGAGAGTACCAGCTGGGAGCCGAGGAGTCCATTACCCTGAGATTTCCCTTTTCTGGATCAAGTGGATCTATATGCCTGTTTGACCCCCATCTAACAGGAGGTCCTACGTGTCTGGTAAGAGTACACCCTCACATCTCTCCTGGTGTGTTCCTGTGGAATTCCTCCCTCCTAATCAACCTCAATCTGAATCGGTGGTGGATTTCCCTTCATCTTTTCAATCCTTTCACCGTTTGGATGGTTTTTGGAATTGGACAATATTTCTTCAACCTTTGATGTTTTTTGGAACCATTACCAAATTTATATGCTTGGTTATATTTGCTAAGGGACAATTTTTCTGTAAAGATTTTCCTTCACATGATTTGTTCAAGCAATTTTTTGTCCTTTCATCTGGTACTAGTAGCATTACTTAGGACCTCTATTCATCTTATTCTAATTTACACATCTATTTATTCAATTTGGGTATTTATCCACAATTATATATATATATATATATATATATATATATATATATATATATATATATATATATATATATATATATATATATATATATATATATATATATACGCACATTGGTCAGGTTGCGTGTTTTTTCTAGCGCAACTTTTTCTTTGTTATACATTTTAGAAACTGAGTGATATTTATGTTTAATACTGAAGTATTAAACTACTACATTAGTGGAATTTTTACTTTTATTTTAATTTCAATCTTAAAAGCCTCAGGAAGGAGACGAGTGGTGGAGCAAGGTGATCCCTGTATAAACAGCAAATCCCGAGGGAATCGTGAAAAGCATGTGACTCAACTAATATAGCAAGTCCGTTCCATCTGGTGAGCCTTTGATTGTAATACTGCACAAAGATTTTAACATGTCGATGCCTTTTAATATAGAAATGCGAGTGTAATTTTTTTTTTTTTTATTTAGCTCTAATTGTTTGAGAGAGACACTGCACTATGGACTTTTTTTTATTATTTTTAAATGTTGCCCCCGAGTCAAGGATTAAGGAAGAAGGTAAAGGCATGAAGTGGGAGTTCATGGCACCAGAGGAGACAAACCTAATATGTGGGGCAACTGCCCCTTTTAAAGGCCAAGTTCACCTTTTCGGGGAAATGTCACTTTTCACAACAGAAGTCTTTTCTAATAGAATTTTGTGCCCAAGCCATCCCTATATACTTCTCTCTCACGTACCTAGTCTATGGAATCTGAATTTTCACCCATGTTCAAAAAAAAATGCATTATGAGACCTGACTTGTGCTGTCATGTGACCTTCCAGGAACTTCATATCTCACCTTCCAGGAACTTCATATCTCACCATGCACTGCCTTCCTGCATCACAAATAGGGCGTGTTTAACCACTCTGGGCAACACCTTCTTCATTAATATACCGATATTTTTTTGCACCCACTTTTTTACTTCTTACTTTGTAGTGGCCATACAGTTTATACAATCTCCTTTAGATCTACCATCAACTATGTAGTGCAAGGGTCTGCCTGATAAAAATTGTATTGATTGTGAAGGTGGGTCTTCCTATTACATAGTTTCTGACTGTACAATCAAGACTGCATAGTGTATGGCCAGCTTTATACAAGTATATGGGGATGCAGATATTAAACCGTCCAATGCTCTTGTAATTCAGGACCAGCTCAGAGAAGGAGAGGGGTTTAAGAGGGGGAAGAATATGACAAACCCCCTGCACAAAAGTTACCCCACCAGAGAATGGGCCACCAAAGGCAGCTGAAAGAACACAGCCAAGGCTGAAATCTATTCTTTAATAGTGCTTAAGGCAAGTTTTTGATCCACTCCACGCTGTAAAAACAGCAGGATCCTGGACACCGAATACATCTGTGGACGCCAACCCATCTCTTCACACAGATGTAGGCCTTCCATGTGCGATGGTAGATCTTTCTAGAAGACGACTTCCGCGTCCTCAACATGGTTGAGATGCTCGAGTCGGAAAGACCTCGGTCCCTTAGTAACTGGCTTTCAATAGCCATGCCGTTAAAGCCAGCGACTAAAGCAGGATGGAGCATGGGACCTTGAGACAGAAGGTCCTCCCGCATTGGCAGCCGCCAGGGCACATCCGCCACCAGGCGCACGAGATCGGCGTACCAAGGGCGCCAGAGCCAATCTGGAGCAATAAGAAACATCTGGATCCTCTCGACCTCCACTCTGCAGAGCAGCCAAGGAAGTAACTTCAACAGGGGAAAGGCATAAATTAGCCGATACTGAACCCACGGGGCTACCAGCGCGTCTGCCCAACGATCTCTGGACCTGGCCACAAACCTTGGCACCTTGCGGTTGAGACAAGAGGCCAGGAGATCCACATACGGAGTGCCCCACCTGCTTCAAAGGAGTTGAAACACCTCCGGATGCAATGACCATTCTCCCTGGTCCAGCATCTGGCTACTCAGGTAGTCGCATTTCCCTGTTCTTCCTTACCGTGAGACGATCATGGGTATCCCTGCGACGATCGAGTCCGCGGAACCCGCGGTCGGGTTCACGAAGCTTGTGGCGGGCACGCGTCCACAATGCTGCGCTCTTAAAGGGGACGTATATATACGTCCTTCTGCCTGTCCGTGCCATGCTGCCGACGTATATAGTCGCGCGCTCGTCGGCATGCAGTTAACGCGCTTTTGTACTTTACAAAATCGATCAGTCTTCAGGTAAAGCAGTGCTCTTTGATAATGAGTGCGTGTGAGTACAGAGGTGGGCGGGAGCAATCGCTTGAAGGGGAAGGGCAGGTGCAGGGTGTGTGTTCACCTTTTGCAACATGGTACACCCATATTCAGGGTGTAATATGTTACAAATCCACCAGCTCCCTTATGCGACAGGCGATCTTCTTCCCCGCCTCTGTCATTCTCTACCAGGAACGTCTGCCCATCCGGGCACCCAACTCATTTACAGAGTTCTGTGAATAGAAAACTACAAGGTCCGGCAGCCTTTGTGGCTGTCTGCTTATAGTTCTCAATAAACTATTATGGCGCTGCTAAGAGCTGTGGTAGTTCATTGATGCTTCCTGTTAGTAGCTGCTTGGTTGTATGATGTATGGCCAGACAGCTTACACACAGTCTGCCAGAGCCCTGCATTGCTGATCTCAAACTTTTTTTACCTGCAAAAACATGTGCATTTAAAAATAAAATAAAAAAAAAAGGTGAACTTATCCCTTGGTGAGGTTCAGCTACTGAACTACTTTACTAACATTTTTCCTGTCCCAAATAACAGGACGGGTAGCAGGAGATAATGCAGTTAAGACAAGAAGCAGAGGTTATGCCTTTCCTAGAAGATAGAGATTTTTTTCTTCTTTTCTTCAGTCTGCTCATAGAATTTGTAAAAAATAAATAAAATCTTTGCCATTCTAAAGCTTCCTCCAAGCACTTAGCATATTTTATATATTCTGTACTTGCCAAGTCTGGCTGCATCCATTTTAATTGTGGGCAGCTGAAGCTGCTGCCTGTTCACCCCCTGGACTTACATAGAGACACAGCTCTGCAGATTTCATTGGCTCTCTTATGAATCACCCCCCCCCACCCTTGATGGCAAACTCTCACAAGAGAAAGAGCTGTGCATGTCATAAGCCCAGGCTTTTTACCAGACAAGAAACAGGAAGTTGGCTGTATAAGGTATTTACTGGCAGAAAAAAAAATGTTTTACAATCCAAAGTTAAAACATCGGCAGAAGATTTAATAGATGGAAAGTTTAAAAATGAAGGCCCGCTTTAAGATAAGCAATGGGCACATGATGCATGAGATTGGTGGTTAAGGCACCTTTCACACGGATGGCTGTTTTGCCGCAGTTAAAAGCATGTAAATGTTCTGTGAAATTCAAGGCTCCAGGCACTGAGATTAGCTGCATTTGTACATTACGATTACGTGCGGTTACATGCGGCCGCATTTAGCTGCGGTAGTCATTCCCATAGCAATCCATTTTTTTTGATGATGTGCTTCCTGTTTTTTTTTTTTTTTCAAGCAGCTATCCGCATTTGATACAAAAGACTGCGATTACCTGCGGTTAAGTGCATATAGCTGCGCTAAATCGCACCTGGACGCATTCAATTCTATTTTTTCTATACGCACCAAACCACATGTAACAAAATCGCAGATAAACGCTGTGTGTGAATGGGGCCATAGGAAAGCATTGTGTGCTTTTAGCTGCGGTAGAAAACCCACAACTAAAAGCACCATTCTATCTGTCCATGTGAAAGGGGCCTAATAAGACGACTGTACAACACAGACTTTTGATTTTCACAAGTTCACGTGTATATTTTGATTGACTGGAATACATCAACATGTATTCTTGTTTGTAGTCCTAAGCTAGCACCAATATATATTTGTACAAATAAAAGGTGTATAACACACAATACAGTAGCAAAAAAAAAAGATATATGTTTGCAACCTCAAAACCGAAGCAATCAATTGCAAAACATTGCCCATGATCAAATCTAGCAAAAAGTCATACGTGTTCATTAGCATTTTGTTTTCCTTCAACTGATTTTGAGGAATCAAACAGAAGATACAAGTGATAGAATGGGTGAATTCTGGAATGTCAAGCCAACATGTTGTCTGTTTTGGATACAGCGATTTACCATTTCTGTTGCATCATATAATTCCAGACATCAGAAATTACCTGAATCAAATGGTCAACTGCATCAAAAATCAGCACATGTATTTGTAGCCTATCCCTTCCAAGAGTGACCACAGTGTTTCAATATAGAAGGCTTTGACTACCCCTTCCAAAATGTTTGGGCACACACATTGCTGTTGGTAGATTTGTCTCAGCATATACATTAGGACCTTGCCCATGCACATGTTATGTCAACCGGTCTATGCCCTAGAAATGTAAAGGCTATATGGCCATCACACACTCACTTGTGTTCCATGGTGGAGGAATCTTTTTTCCGAGAGTCCGCTATCTCCACTCCATTCTTGGTCCAGTAAGTGACATTAACAGACCCAAGGCTTCCATTTTGGGTGAGGTTACACTGTAACACAATGGGGCCAGGCTTTATAAAAACATCTTCACTGGCATTGATCGATGGCCCTGAAAGAGTAATGTGTCAGTAGTGATAATTAATACCATCAGTCACAAGACAAAGGCTAATAATTTGTTTTGGATAGTATATACCCTCCATTCACATTATGAATATGGCAAATTTCTCAAGAGCACATTTGATATAACACACAGGGACACTGACAAACAAATAATGAAAGCACAAAGTCAAAAGACAACATAAAACTATATACAGTCAAGACTCAAAGCTCACACATTTATTTTAATGCTGAATTTTCAATGCTGTAGATTTGAAGGCTTTCCCATGAAACAAGTGAAGGTTTAAATATTATAAGCCTTAATATGGCAAAGCAACTACATATCAGAATTGCTGCAGACAGGACCTGCTTAGCCATTTTCATCATTTAGAAAAAAGTGCCATAAACCAAAATTTGTTAGTATGCAGTAAAAGACCCAGAAAACCCAACATGTAAGTTCTTGGCATTGAAAAAAAAAAAAAAACACATTAAAGATGTGGGATCGGATTTGCAAATAAACTAATCTAGCTTTTGTAAATTTTGTAATATTGTGAATAGCAACTGAATAATCACCTTGATGCTCACAATTCAAAGTGATTCAATCATTAAACGAAAAAACTGCCAAGAGGTTTGAAGTGCAGACATCAAGAAGTGCCTACGCTTACCTGCAACAGCTTTAAGTACCCCCCACTTTGCCCAAAACCTGAACCAGTCTAACAGGCAAAGCTTTTGGCATTTCCAGATTATGCTTATAGTCTTGAACATCCAGACTGGCCAGTGAAAAAGCCAATCAACGTCATGGGCCCGAGGGAGGGAGAGAGAGTGAGTGGTCCAGCGAGTGAACGACACTTCAAATCTGTTCGTAATTATTGGTGACGTAGCTACACCATATTAAAGCAAAAGTTTAATCTTATATTTTGCCTTCCTCGAATCCTCCCCCCGGCCCCCCATTAACATGCTAATGGCATTAAAGTGGTTTTAATGTCTAAACATCTCATTTAATCCAAACGCTGTGCACACCTGCAGCACTCCTCTCCCCTCACTTCTGTGTCTCACTGGCTTTGCTGGGGCACTGGGAGCCATTTGCTCCCAGTGCCGTCAATCAAAGCCAATGACAAGTAAGCGGGGGTGGGGCCAAGTCCTGCTATCTGTGTCAATGGATGCAGCTGCGGGACTCAGGAGCAAGCATGCACAAGTGCCCTAATGGGAAGCGGCTTCCTAGGGGTATTGGACAGAGGAGTAGCCAGGAGCGCCAGCGAGGAACCCGAGAATAGAAGGTTCAGGTATGCTCTGTGCATATCCATTGCACAAAGCCGGTAAGTTTGGGTTTTTTTTTTAATTTAATTTTTTTCCTTTACTATTTCTATTACATACCTTGCTTTTGGCCCAGTAGCACCTGCTGAGTCTCGGTTTATCTATGCAATGGAGGCAGATTATAGCTGATGGGGGGGGGGGGGGGTGTTGAACAACAGGGTGCTCTACGCCAGCACACAGAGCAGCCTGTCTCAGTATTTATGATGCAAGCTGTGGGGTTGATTCCTGGAAGTAGATATCCAGCTAGTCGGGGGGGGGACAAAACTTCCATTTTTCATTAAAGGGCACAGGTCAAAGACATTTGGGGCATTATTTCAGATTCCAGGGAGAAATAAGTGAACATAGGTCAAGAATGGGAAGCAAGCAGTGTCGGGAAACAAGAGATTTGACCCTAGATGGTAATCAATTTTGAGCCCAGACCCAATTGCAATATGCCCTACAAACTATTTTCTGTAATAAAAGTTTATTTCCTCGTACCAAGTGAAGTAAAAATCAAGTAGATATTTTGGGAAGGGGTATTCAGCTTTCTAGCTTTTCATAGGAATCACTGATTTAAGGAGGCCACTTATCCCTCAAGACCTGGGTTTCAACAGTCATGGCATTAAAGCCTGCAACTGAAGCAGGGTAGTGAACTGGTAATTGGGATGAGATCCTCACAATCTGGAAAAGGCCCACAGAATGTCTTATCAGGTCAGAGTGCCATATTTGCCTGGTCCAGTCCAAAGCTATGAAGATTACTGAAATGCCTTCCATCTTGAAACCTACAGAGCAGGTGAAAATAAATTCAGGGGAGGATAACCCTATATCAGGCTGTACTAATCATGGAGAGCCATCAGAGAATCTACTGCTTCCTTCACAAGACAAAGCTGCCCAGTTTGTTGCTGGACCAGGAGGTCCACATTTGGCATCCCCCCAGTTGTGACAAGTCCTGTCTACAGAGGCCAGAAAATCCCCATGATGGGAGGTTAGGGCAGTTTGGTGGGTTCCATGCCCAATTTTGGGGTCAGAATAAAGATAGAAAGGAACACTGCCCCTTGTGATGTGGTAACTGTGAAAAGGTTGGAATAAAATCTCAAACCTTTTTGTACAGGAACTGGAGCAATAAGTTCTGTTAACTTGCGCAGACACAAGGCTGAAAGACAAAAAATCACCTCACCTACAAAGTCAGAGACGCCGTCTTTCCAGATGTTCACAAAAGCTGTCAGATGTCTACCCCTAATACAAAAAGTGGTGGTGGTCTTTTAATCTAAAGCGGATTTGTCTGTAGGTTTGGAGGTCTAGGGTTTGTGGTTAAATTTGGCTTCTAAATTGGGTTTGGTCTTAGATTAATCATTCCATCACAGGACTCTCATTGTGGACTTGTTGTTTTATCATACTTTTATATGACACTCTATTTTTACAAATTTTTATTGCATGTGCCAATACCTCTGTTATTTGATATTTTCCATTTTAGACTATAAAGTGTTATTACGCCACCAATCGAGCGCTGCTTCTTTTGTTTTCGTGTTTTCATGAGTACCCTTACCCCAGTGACATTCATGATTATAGGAGTTCAATGCAGTTTCAAAAAGGCACCTGACCTTCGGGAAGGCATGCACAAAAAATTCTGGCAATAAAACAGGACACATCCACTAACTCATCTACATAGTAGTGTAGGGTTGCCAACATGAGCGCTGAGCGGAGAGGGAAGGAAACTGGATCCTTTACAATTTTTATCGATTCCCTTTATGTTTGACAGACAAACATCATAGCTGTGGCAGGTTGCAATACATGGTTTGACAGAAAACAAGGTTTTTAAAATAATTTTCAATGCTTTCATTCAAAAGAATGTTTTACTTACAGAATCCTTAATAAAACAGACTATTCTTGTAAAGAATATGCCAGTGTTTAAAGCTGTGGTCCACCTATTTACACAGGCAAGTGTCCTTATTTTGAAAATCAGCAGCAACAAATACTGCAGCTGCTGACTTTCAAAATAAGGACACTTACCTGTCCAGCACGCCTGCGATGTCCGCATCCAAAGCCAATCTACCGCTCAGCTCTCAGATGCTGCCGCCATCTTCGGTAAGGGAATCAGGAAGTGAAGCCATGTGGCTTCACTTCCTGGTTCCCTACTGTGCATGCATGAGCCGCGCTGAATGATTTTAATGGTCCCTGCTGTCATCTGGGACCTGTGTGTTTCCGAGAAGATAGCAGGGGAGGGGCGCCAGACGTATCGTAGATACCCGTAGATAATGAGGCTATCTATGCCCGGAAGTGGGTGCAAATACCCGTCTTATACAGGTATCTGGTCCGCCCTCTCCCTGAAAGGTGGCAACTGTGACACCGGAGGGGGGGAGGAATCCGGACAGCGGAGGTTCCATTTTTGTGTGGACCTCCGCTTTAAGACGTGACATTGCTGGATTAACAGGGAGAATGGCCCACTTATTAAAGGACTCCTCAAAACAATAATGGCAGCAGGCAGGAAAGGCAATACCCAACAGCGCTAAAGACGACTCAGATGAATGCAGGGACTCAAGCAGGGGAAATGAGCCAGGCTCTCCGTTTCAGGACCTTAAGAGGAAACACTGCAGGCTGAACTACAACTGTAGCAGTGTTTTGACACTTTGGAAACCAAATGGGAAGGGGGTTCTAATAAAAGTAGTTTCTGATGCGCAGCACCACACAGCCTTGATGGGGTTTTTTTTAATAAATAAATGAAAAAGTGATTAATCTTTCAGTAGAGAAAATAAATCCATTCTCCTAGATCAGTGGTCTCCAAACTGCGGCCCGGGGCCAGATGTGGCCCTTTTCTTGGTTTCATCTGGCCCTTAGGGGGCTTTTTTAATTATTGGCACTAATGAAGGGCAGAATTCCTCCCAATGACACCAATGATGGGGCAAAATTCCTCCCAATGATAGGGCAGACTTTCTCCCAATAACACCAATAATGGGGCAGACTTTCTCCCAGTTATGGGGCAGACTTTCTCCCAATGACACCAATGATGAGGTCCAATGACACCAATGATAGGGGATTTTGTACTCCTGATGGCCACAGTCTGGCCCCCTTAAAGTCTGGAGGACAGTAGTCCGGCCCTTTGTTTAGAAAGTTTGGAGACCCCTGTCCTAGATCATTAGCAAAAAAAAGAGGAAAAAATGTGAAGGGGTGGTCTGTGTACAAATCCTCGTATTGGCAGCAGTATAACCCAAATACTTCTGAATCGGGCATAGTTTTTTGCATACATTTGCAAGTTTATGTGGAAGCCACACTGTATTTGCATGCAAACTGCCCTAGGTAAACACCTACATATGATGCTGATCTTTCATGATTGAAAGAACTGAAATCAAATAAAAGGGGAAGGCCAAGGACTGAAAGCGGAGGTAGAAAAAGCTAGATGACGCTAGATGCCCCCCATATCAGAAAATGGGGTGGGCTGTGGCTCACTGCAGTTTCTAAACCACACTGGGAAGCTTGTCATGTGCAGTGAAGCTAGAAGAAGTAATTTCAGTACAGAAAATGAGCAGGTACAACCATGCAAGAAGGTAGGTTAGGCTGGAGTTTGGCTTTAACTGCATACAGTGCCTTAAAAAAGTATTCATACCCCTTGAAATTTTCCACATTTTGTGATGTTACAACCAAAAAAGTAAAATGTATTTTATTGGGATTTTATGTAATAGACCAACACAAAGTGGCACATACATGTGAAGTGGAAGGAAAATGATAAATGATTTTCAATTTTTTTTTTTTACACAAATATCTAAAAAAAAAAAAAATGTGACGTGCATTTATATTCAGCACCCCCTGCAAAAATACCTTGTAAAACCTCCTTTCGCTGCAATTACAGCTGCAAGTCTTTTAGGGACATCTCTACCAGCTTTGCACAGGAGAGTGACATTTGTGCACATTCTTCTTTGATAAATAGCTCAAGCTCTGTTCGACTGGATTGAGAGCGTCTGCAAACAGCAATTTTCAAGTCTTGCCACAGATTCTCAATTAAAATTTAGGTCTGGACTTTGACTGGGCCATTTTAACACATGAATGTGCTAAACCATTCTATTGTAGCTGTGGCTGTAGGTTTAGAGTTGTTGTCCTGCTAGAAGGTGAACCTCTGCCCCAGTCTCAAGTCCTTTGCAGACAAACAGGTTTTCTTCTAAAATTGCCCTGTACAGTATTTGGCTCCATTCATCTTCCTATCGACTGATCAGCTTTCCCTGTCCCTGCTGAACCATGTGCAGTGTTAGTTTTCTGTCACACATAGCATATTGCATTTAGATTTTAGTTAAAAAGTATCAGAGTAAAGGGGGCTGAATACAAATGCACGCCACACTTTTCAGATATTTGTTAAAAAAAAAAAAAAAGAAAAAAATGTGTGAAAACCATTTATACATTTTCCGTCCATTTCACAATTATGTGCCACTTTGTGTTGGTCCATCACATAAAATCCCAATAAAATACATTTACGTTTTTGATTGCAACATGACAAAATTTGCAAGGGGTATGAATACTTTCAAGGCACTGTAAATACATATTCAATAATAAAAACATTTTGCAAAAAAACTCAAGATACTCGATGTATTTACATTTACTTTAATGTTAAATGCCAATTAACCACTTAAGACCCGGACCAAAATGCAGGTAAAGGACCTGGCCAGCTTTTGCGATTCGGCACTGCGTCGCTTTAACTGACAATTGCGCGGTCGTGCGACGTGGCTTCCAAAACAAAATTGGCGTCTTTTTTTCCCACAAATAGAGCTTTTTTTTTTTGGTGGTATTTGATCACCTCTGCGGTTTTTATTTTTTGCGCTATAAACAAAAATAGAGCGACAATTTTGAAAAAAAAATCTATATTATTTTCCTTTTTGCTATAAAAAATAACCCCAAAAAATATATAAAAAAAAAAAAAAAAAAATCGCAATAAGCGTTTATCTATTGGTTTGCGCAAAATGTATAGTGTTTACAAAATAGGGCATAGTTTTATTGCATTTTTATAATTTTTTTTTTACTACTAATGGCGGCGATCAGCGATTTTTTTTCGTGACCGCGACAGACAATTTTGACAAATTTTTGGGACAATTGTTATTTTCACAGCAAAAAATGCTATATAAATGCATTGTTTACTGTGAAAATGACAATTGCAGTTTGGGAGTTAACCACTAGGGGGCGCTGAAGGGGTTAAGTGTGACCTCATACGGGTTTCTAACTGTAGGGGCTGGACGTGTGACGTCATTGATTGTGTTTCCCTATATCAGGGAACACACGATCAATGACGGCGCCACAGTAAAGAACGGGGAAGCTGTGCTCTCTACAGCTCTCCTCGGTCTTCAGCTCCGGGGACCGATCGCGGGACTCCAGCGGCGATCAGGTCCGTGGGTCCCGCGGTCACGGAGCTTCGGACCGGGTAGCGGGCACGCGACCCACGTCTGGGCATTTAAAGGGGACGTACAGGTACGTGCTTGTGCCCAGCCGTGTCATTCTCCTGATGTATATGTGCAGGAGGCGGTCCTTAAGTGGTTAAAGCCTCCTAGTCAGGCAATTTTTTTTCCCCAATGTGTGCATTCACTACTGTAAAAGCTGCCATGTGTAGACAGGGCCAAAAGAAAGCTGGGGCGCTTCTCCAACAAAGAGAACACATCAGTCTGGGTACCTAGAAGTCCGACACTTGCTCTACCCAAAACTTCAAACATCAATGCCCATACTCTGTAGCGTTGCTGACCAGAAAACTGACCACGACAAGTGTCTGACCATTGGTCACCCAGACCATTATACTCTGAAAGCAGTGGTCCAGCTATCCAATGTGCTGTCTAAAGGGGGCAGAGCTGCTGAAAAATGTTTCCGCTCACTAACCATGCAGATGCTTTGCGTATAGTTCTGAGCGTGGCTGGTAATCCCTCTTTAGTGGGTTCAGCTCTTTTGCTATGTGGCTCATTAATCCCTGGATGCAACACCTGTCTCTCTGCACTGGTAGCTGGATACAGTCTTTGCTGCAAGTCAGGAGGGCCGAGGTTGCCTACCCCTGATGTAAGTAATGTCATGTTACAAGTTTACAAATTCCTGTACCTTTGCAATCTTTTTTTTTTTTACATTGGCTGACTGGATAATTCCCGATCATTGCTGAGGAGCTGCCGGGTTGTTCTCTTCCCTTGATCTGTGTGCCCGCATTAGAGACTATTCATATGGACTTCTCACCTTATGGACATAAAGGATCTTGTGGGCATATCATTTGAGAGCTGAATGAGCATTTGTGTGCATGTATTTTTACATGAATCTATCTGGTTGTCTACAGAATTTGAAGCTGGTGAATTTATTTTTATTATTATTAAAAATGGATTTAACACAAACTAACAGTATGTGTGCATATTGCTGTAGGGCAGTGGTGCCCGACCAGTGGCCCGCGGAGCCCTCTGATGTGGCCCGCGACCTCCTGCTCTGGAATAGAAAGAATACTGTTAAAGTTTATTAGTCAGTTTATTGCTAAAATCACAGTGTATATATGGGCATATATGTTCCACATTGGTTACTGTGCTGCTTTCAAACTGATCTGCAGAGCAATTTACCTGCGGGTTATCTGCACTGAGCCATAGACTTCTGTTATTACCTGCGAGTTTGGTGAGCTTGCTGAAAGTGCACCAAACCTGCAGAATATAATAGAAGTCTATTGCAAAGTGCAGGAAAGGTACACTGCGTGCCATTCACCCTCTCCGTTCACTGTGGCCTCCGACCGGTTACCAAGTCGCTTAAGTGACCCTCGCTCTTCAAAAGGTTGGGCACCCCTGCTGTAGGGTATTTGGAATAAATTCTTAAAAACACTTAAAAGAAGTTTGAGGGGGGGGGGGATGCTTACCTCAATGCTGCAGCTCAAACCCTGAGAACTTTGATCGCTCAGTTCTGTCAGCTCTGAGCAGAAATATGTTACTGTCTGTTTCTGCTCTGCCCCTTCAGTGTTCACTGGAGCACCAGGCTTCGGAAGGGGCAGCAGCAGCTGACTTTGGCTCTACGCTGCGCACTGCAAAAGCCAGTTGTCAGGCAGCTAGGCAGATCCCAATAGGATCAGGATTAGGGATGAGCTCCAGCGTGTTCGCACACCCCACGTGCAGAGCCAGCCAGGAAGTCGGCGCTGCGCTAATCACAGGCAGTGAGACATTTCCCAACCTCTGCAGCCGCGCATCGGGACAATGTCTCTGCCTGTGATTAGCGCAGCGCCAACTTCCTGGCGGGCTCTGCACGTGGAGTGTGCGAACACACCGGAGCTCATCCCTAGTCAGGATCCTTCCAGAGTCTGAAGCATAAAGTGTGCGGTCAGGTGATTCTGGGTCACAGGAGAGCAAAAAGTAGTTCACTCCTGTGACCCAGAAGAGAAGTGTGACCAAAAAAGATTGGGTCATATGTTTTTAAGGCTGGGTTCACACTATTGCGAACTAGATATGGTTTTCCCTGCATTCAATTAGCATGTCAGGAGATTGCGACCGGCTCTCTATGGAGCCGTTTCACACGGAGAGGCTCCGATGCAAATTGTACAGGGGTCCTGTGCATCTTCTGGTCCATTTCAGCCAAACATTCGGACCTGAAACGGTGAACAAGGATGCACAGGACCCCTGCTGTGAGCCACTCTGTGCAGCAGTGTGAACCCAGCCTAAAGAGTAACTCCACTTTTGAGAGCAAATAGCTTTGTTTCAACAGATTTATCACATGCAGATTCTGAACGAGAGGGTTTATTAATAAGCTAATAATTTGAAGTGATTTTTTTTTAAAGAAAATTTTTAGTTAAATTAAAAAACACGGCTTGTCTAACAATTGCATATACTATATTTTTCTTTGTTTGCTATATTTATTCCATGAAAGCCAAATTACCTTTTAAAAACGCACTGATGCACACCACAAACCACAATTCATCCTGCTGTGCACTTTTCAGTACAGAACGTTGGCTTTACGCAGCTGATATACAGCAGCCTGTGTTAACTACTTAATTACTATGTGCATTGTAGTACAAGTGGGCCAAGCATTGGCAGAAAAAAAAATTCAAGTCAAAAGCTACAAATACTGCAGCTGCTGACTTAATATATGGACACTTACCTGTCCTGGGCGCCCACAATGTTGGCACCCGAAGCGGATCTGTCCCGCAGCTCTCGGGTGCTGCCGTCGCCATCTTCGGTAAGGGAATCAGGAAGTGAAGCCTTGCGGCTTCACAGCCTGGTTCCCTACTGCGCATGCGCGAGTCACGCTGCACGATCTTACTGGTCTCTGCTGTCTTCTGTCTTTTTTTTTAACCAAAATTTTCATGTGGTAATCAGCCAGTAACATTCTGTCAGTTTAAGGGTGGCTGCATTCACGCCTCCGCTGTATCCATTGAGGAACAATGTAGCTACGCTTGCACATCAGCAAATCACTGAAGAGGGTAGTGTCAAATGGACCAGTATATTTAAGTCATGGGTGCTCAACCAGTGGCCCCCCCAGCTGTTGCAGAACTACAAATCCAATGAGGCATTGCAAGACTGAACGTTTGAAGCATGACGCCCAAAGGCATGATGGGACTTGTAGTTCCACAACAGCAGGAGGGACGCAGGTTGAGAAACCATGATTTAAATGGGTTTTAAGCCCAAATTCAGTTAACACTCTAAGCAGTCCATAAAATGTCTCCATCTGTAACAAAGGTTTTACATAAATGAATAGAAGCTGACCATTTTATGCACCCGTCAGTGGTAAATGGTTTGTCTGATGTTATAACCGATCATGTCTGCAGCACCATGGCAACTTCAAATGAAACGGAGGCCCAGATAGCAGCCTTCTTTGGCTGCAAGGGATATGGGGGTTTAGTTCCAATTTAATGAGAGGGACAGACTATCATATTTTTGGCCAATCCACTATCGAAAACTTTAGCTGCCAGATATTTTTTTCAAATAAGAGTTTTATCTGTGCATATTCCTGAACTGTAAACCTACTAAAGTATTTGTTCATATTAAGAAATGTCATGGAAAACTGCATATCCAAAATAATCATTGTGTTGGCTTTACTATGTGTAAATTGGTAGTGCTCCAGAATGTTGAGAGATGACAGCATACAGAATAAATCGGCCTTACAAGGGAATACTTAAAGATCCTGGTATGTGTACACAAGGCTTGTAGCCAGAAGGGTGTGCTTAGCCGATCAGCTTTGGGCACAAGCCTGAGCCTCAGCTCTAACCACGCAAGAAGTGCTGGTGGTTGTCTGGCATACAGTGCTGCAGGATATAAACACAGAACAAGCTGCTTAATATTCTGGCCACTTGTTCCTGCAGTGTACACCAGAGTTCAGCAATCACCTTTCTGCAGAGCTCAAGATGAGAAGAATACAATCTGTTGCATTATTGTGGGGGGACCTTGAAACAATTTACACACAGGAAGATTTGCCCTGTAAAATATAAGGCGGCAAAGCCAATCGTATTTCTTCATTTGCCTTTTAAAAACACCTCAGCTGCTGCAGATTTCACACGCAAAGGACAATAAGCTCAGAATCCCACCACTCAGACACTAAAAGCAACAATAAGACACATCTTCCAAGAATAGGTTTTAAATGAAATGGTGGTAAACTGGTACAGTTCCAAAATGCAGACTAATAGTAAATCAACAGATATGGATTACATTGCCAGAGAAAAGAAAAGATAAAAGACAGTAGCCAAAGTACTGTTATCACTTACAGAACTCATTGACCTCTATAGACTGCAGATACACAGAACCAAAGCTGACAAGATTTGAAATAATAGCCAAAAAAGACTAGAATTAAAAACGCAACAGAACAAGGCAAGTTAAATGCTGTAAATACTCCTGATTCACAAAAACACGAGACACAGAAAACAGATGTACTGCTACTGGAACGTAGAAAATTTGAGGAGCTGCACTTCAGGCTAAAAGAAAGAGGAGTTATATCTAGGATGTAAAGACAATGCACAAAAAAAAATCTACAAAAAGCATACTAAAAAGAATGGAACCTACAAAAGACAGATATACACAAAAATTGGAGCATGTTTGTCGTGCCATCGAGGTTTGACTTCTCCGATTCCTAAAACAAGAAATTAGTGGTTGAAGGAAGCATCTAGGGCTACGTATGGTGGAAGAACCGAAGGATCAAAAAAACACGAGACAACAAGATGGTTGATCAAGGATCTCAGGTGGTGGGGAAAACGGGGCACACAGATTTACTAGATCTCATCTAGATACTAAAAATCCACTACGATACGGGAGAAGGGTGGACTCACTCTGCAAGACGCTTACGGTGGCCTGGGCTCGGATCCAAGTTATGGATGGGTTTTGTCTCAAGTCATTCCGTCGGGCGTCGTTGCTTGCCCGGCACTCATACGTGCCAGAATCTTCCAGTGTCAGACGTGTTATTCTCAGCACACTCACCCCATTTGTGCCATAGGCTGTATTTATAAAGACCCGGCGCTTCCGTGCACCGTCCCATAGCTGTTTGAAAGACTCAACCCGGTTGACTTCAGCATACCACCATTGGATCTCCGGTGTGGGGATCCCCGCCACATCACAGTAAAGTTCAAAGGCATCCCCTGTTAGTTTAGTTTCTGACATAGGCGACTTGACAAACCCAGCTATGGTTAGAGGGGTTAGCGGAGAGGCAGTGATAGACCAGTGGGAAGAAAAGAACAAAAGGTGCAGAAAGAAAAAGAAAAGCAAATAAGAATGCAGATAACAGAAAAGATTAAAAAGAAGAAAAGACAATTTTGTCTAAGCTATTTACAATTTTTCAGCACGGATGGTCTTAAGAAAAGAAAAAAAAGAAAATTATCCTTCACACCCATCATTCTTATGTTTACACTCTTAAGCAACACCATGATCTATATTACAAAAGTGCTGGTTTTCTCAGGTAGTTCCTTTACTGCACATGGACTGGAATTCTCCGATGGAGCTTTTAATAGTTTTCATTAAAAATAGCAGTCAGTGTTACAAAGCAATATTAAAATGCATCCTTTGGGGCGTGCAATATAGGTTGACTTTTCATTTAAATTTATGACCCATAAAACCAAGAGACAAATACTTCACCCAATTCAGTGAGTGTTTCGCACACTATGCAGTCACTTTCTTGATCGTATGTGAAATGATCACTGTATTGGGTGGAATGTCTGTTTATATTCTGATTTTAAGGCTCAGATTTAAGTGTTGATTTAACAGACAACCAGTGTGAGACTTTGCCCATTTCTCTAATGTTAGATGTTGATGGTGCTCTCTGAGGAAAATGGAAGGACCAGCAAATCACACTTTCACGCGATTTGTCCTACGGTCACATTAAAGAAACATGTAACTTGCACAGGCAGTAAACCTTCCACACAGATTTTGTTGCATTTCAACTACAACTAAAGTTTCTATGGGAAACAGTCTAGTCCACTGCAGTCAGGGAATGCCATTTTAAAGTGCCGTTTCTCTCAGGACTGTTTGGATAAATTACTAGGTCCTGCATGCTGGAAAGAAAGTTCACTGTGATAGAACACTATGAAAGCATGTTTTACCCAATTGTTGGGTATGACACATGACATGAATGTCTTATCACTTCAGAAAATCTCAGTATATGGCCTTAAAAAAAAAAAAAAGTCCCTCATTCGCAGATTCAGGACTCATCCATGCAGTAACATGAAGGCATTACACTCTGCCCATGAACTTTCTTCCAATAAAATTCTCCAATGATGGATAGCAGCGATGTTGCTAGCAAAATCTGGTACTACATTACAATCTTAGAAGGTAAACTCCAAGGGCAGCAATGTGTTTTTAAAGGGCACAGGCTCTGGTGGGGCTATAAAGCAGATCACAGCTTCAGTCTAGTGGTATCCGGATCTGGACTAAGCCTGTAGGATGGAATCTCAAACATTTCAGTCCCTGGGCCTGCACACGTCAAATCCATATTTATGTCCTCATAGGTTGTCCTCATTATACAATAATTAAAACAAACTCCACTTTTTTTCTTTTTTTTTTTCTCTCAACAAAACAATCCCCTCTGGGTGATCCATGTACATTGCAGGGATTGTAACAAATATGTTGCAGATTCCTACCTTTTGTTGTTCTGAAGAAATAGCTGTCTGTGTCCATGTGCAAAATAAATCTAAGACTGATTTTATAATTCTCAATCAGCTGCTGCAATTGCATGGTTCGAATTATTTAAGGGGCAGGGCCGGTGATCTGCCGATATGGTTCCGGCTAACGTGAAAGTTCCTGCGCAGGCGCAATCTTATCTGCCGATATAGTTCCGGCTAACGAGAAAGTTCCTTTAAGGTCTGCGCAGGCACAAACTTGCCGACGGAAATCTCCAAACCTCGGCCGGCATCCAGGGCGACGTGGATTTTGAGGAAAGTGGCCAGTCGGCCTCACGTCCACGCTTCGCTCGGACGGCTTGCTCCGCTCGCTCGGCCTCCTGGCTCTTTTTTTAACATCCTCCAATCCACGGGGATGTTAAAGAATGAGCCTGGATGCCGGGCGAAGTTCGGAGATTTCCGTTGGCAAGTAGCGCCTGCGCAGTCCTTGAAGGAACTTTCTCGTTAGCCGGAACCATATCGGCAGATCAGATTGCGCCTGCGTAGGAACTTTCACGTTAGCCGGAACCATATCAGCAGATCACCGGCCCATCAGGGGAACCTTAAAGCGGGAGTTCAACCAATTCCTTTTTTTTTTTTTTTCCTTAGCTTCCTGCTCGTTTTGTCTAGGGGAATTGGCTATTTGTGTTAAAATATGAACCGTACTTACCCGTTTGAGATGCACCTTCTTCTGTCGCTTCCGGGTATGGGTCTTCGGGAACGGGCGTTCCTTCTTGATTGACAGTCTTCTGAGAGGCTTCCGACGGTCGCATCCATCGCGTCACTCGTAGCCGAAAGAAGCCGAACGTCGGTGCGGCTCTATACTGCGCACCGACGTTCGGCTTCTTTCGGAAAATCGTGACGCGATGGATGCAACCGTCGGAAGCCTCTCGGGAAGACTGTCAATCAAGAAGGAACGCCCATTCCCGCAGCCCATACCCGGAAGCGACGGAGAGGATGCATCTCGTAAACGGGCAAGTACTGCTCATATTTTAAAACAACTAGCCGATTCCCCTAGACAAAACAAGCAGGAATCTAAGGCTAAAAAGTGCCCTCTAAGGGTGAACCCCCGCTTTAAGGACAAGTCACCGGCATCCCTTTAGATGGGATTTTCCTTTGGGTGTATTTTACCAAAAATATTTTTTTTGTTGCAGGGGATACCCAAAATCAGACTTCTGGGAAAAATCAGCAACCAATCACACAAGCTGGAAATTACATTTCTGGGGGGTGTTCTGTACACCATCGCCATATTGCATTTTACAGAAAATTACAGAGCAGCAGATTGAAAAAGGAAAAGTAATTTTTAACAACATTCAATCACAATATGACTTGTGTCAGAATTGTATGAGCTATATTGTTTTATTCAACTTTATCCCACAAAGGTCAACTTACCCTGCCTGTATTACGGTAAGTAAAAAGACCTGGTGTAAGTTTGAAGGTCCCTCATTGTACCACCTCTGATGAAGAGTGTCTATTTTACTCCAAATCCTTAGACATACAATGTAATAGCAATGCATGCTCTAAGTGGGAGGTTTAGTTTGGCATCTGTCAAAAGCGAAACTATTTCGGATATCATTCAAATGTGATTGCAAAGAAAAAGAGGTTTTATTAAATATAGCAACTTAACTTGAACATATGGTTGTGAAAGGAAAATGTATATTGTTAATGGTTGTTTTTCCTAAAATGTATATTACAATATATATGGGCAGAACTTAGGCTGAGAATACTTCTCTGTGCACTCGGATTAATGTTGCTTTGGAAACACAAAAAGCCTATTGAGCATTAACAAATGCAGACTATCAGGAATAGACGTGTATTTGCCATAATTCAAATAACTCAAGTAACTATTAATGTACAATGTCAGAGATTGTTGTCCTAAAATTAATGTAACATGGGAAGCATCTAAAATATACACACAATAATAAAATTATAACAAGTAGCATAAATCTAAACGTACAGTTTTGTATTCTTTTCCTGTGCTGCTTTTACAGTACTGAATAGTAATACATCTACAGCAGCCTGTGCCATTCCTCTCTCTAGCACCGATACCTATACTAAATCCCCAGGATTTCCCTTCCCTGGATCCTCCATCCTGCATTGCAGCATCCTCTGCAGCTGCCTGCTACCACCTTCTGTAGATTAGATGCGCATGCAGGCACAACCCCACTGATGCCTTGATTGCTGAGCTGTAATCTGCTAATGAAGGGCTGGCATAGAAAGAGTGATCATGCACAACACTTATTTAGCAAAGAACAGCCCCGACACACACACACAAACAACAATTATGTTGAAACTGCACAACACAGACACATAAGCAAACATTTTACAAAAAGGAGTAAAGTGCCAAGTGCAATTTTGAAAAGAAACTGCAAATTAGGTGTGCCACCTCTTATGCTGCCAATAGCAACCAGATATATTTTTAACTATGGAAATGCCAGCTAAGCCCCCACTGGCTTTGTAATCTTGTTCCCAGGCTAGAGCTTGTAAAAAGCCTGCAAAAAAAAAAAAAAAACGTCGTAATAGCCAACATTCCAACACACACTACCTGTTTACTTTATGTTGCCATGATATTTTTAGAATGCATCTGTGGGCTGCTTAAAAGATTATTAGCTTGTCAAAACCCGATGTTTCCATAGTAACCATCTTAAGTATTGCTCAAGGTGTTCTATT
Source organism: Rana temporaria (assembly GCF_905171775.1). Classification (NCBI taxonomy): domain Eukaryota; kingdom Metazoa; phylum Chordata; class Amphibia; order Anura; family Ranidae; genus Rana; species Rana temporaria. The sequence goes on along the minus strand of NC_053491.1, from coordinate 95,713,151 downwards.
TTTCCATTTTTTATTACCGCAAACCAAAGAATCTTCCCCCCTTCAAAAGGAATGTTACGGCTTATGGCTATGGCCAAGTCTGCCAGTATTTACAGTTATTTGTACACAGAGAAGCCTCATCAGGGGAAGATGCCGCGTTTCTCCTGTGACGCCATACTGCAGGGATCCACGTCCTGTCAGGGATAGGAGACCGATGGCGTGTCCCTTGTACATAAGGACACTGATCGGGTAACTCCCCCAGTCAGTCCCCTCCCCCCACAGTAAGAATCACTCTCTAGGGAACACATTAACCACTTGATCGCCCCTAGTGTTAACCCCTTCCCTGCCAGTCACATGTATACAGTAATCAGTGCATATTTATAGCACTATTCGCTATATAAATGTGAATGGTCCCAAGATAGTGTCAAAAGCGTCCGATTTGTCTGCCGCAATATCGCAGTCCTGACAAAAATCGCAGATCGCCGCAATTACTAGTAAAAAAAATATAAAATAAAGGTCATAAATCTATCCCGTTTTTGTAGGCGCTATATTTATTTATTTTTTAAATTGGGGATATTTACTATAGCAAAAAGTAAAAAATGTTATATTTTTTTTAAATTGTCTGTCTTTTTGTATATAACGCAAAAAATTAAAACCGCAGAGATGATCAAATATCACCAAAAGAAAGCTCTATTTGTGGGGGGGGGGGATGTAAATTTTGTTTGGGAGCCACATCGCACGACGGCGCAATTGTCATTCAAAGCGTGACAGTGTTGAAAGCTGAAAATTGGCCTGGGCAGGAAGGGGGTGAAAATGCCCGGTATTGAAGTGGTTAAGGCAGGGTTTGACACATTTTCTTGGAATCTAGGAGCCAGCTAAAAAAAAGTTAGGAGCCAGAAAACGCGCCCCGTCCCGCCAAGCTCACACGCATACGTGAGTAGCGCCCGCATATGTAAACGGTATTCAAACCACACATGAGGTATCGCCGCGATTGGTAGAGCGAGAGCAATAATTCTAGCTCTAGATCTCCTCTAACTCAAAACATGCAACCTGTAGAATTTTTTAAACGTCGCCTATGGAGATTTTAAAGGGTAAAAGTTTGTCGCCATTCCGCGAGCGGACGCAATTTTGAAGCGTGACATGTTGGGTATCAATTTACTCGGCGTAACATTATCTTTCACAAAATAAAAAAAAAATTGGGCTAACTTTACCGTTGTCTTTTTTTTTTATATTTAAAAAAAGTTTTTTTTCCCCCCAAAAAAGTGCGCTTGTAAGACCGTTGCGCAAATACGGTGTGACAGAAAGTATTGCCACGACCGCCATTTTATTCTCTAGGGTGTTAGAATAAAAAATCTACATAATGTTTGGGGGTTCTAATTGGAGGGAAGGAGATGGCAGTGAAAACAGTAAAACACATTAGTACTGCTGTTTTACTTGTAATGCCAACGGCCACCACAAGATGGCGCCAGATCACAGAAGGAAGCTTAGGCATGCAGAAGGCCTGCGGCCTCAATTACCGTTGGGCGCCGGCCAGCAATTAAGGCCGCGGCTTTGCGGCCTTCTGCAGGCCTAAGCTTCCCCAGGCGCCAGGTCACAATTTCTTGGCGCAATTGCGACCGGGCGCCCGGATTTTGTCGAGCCCTGGGTTAAGGCCTTTTTTCCTCTGTTTTCACCAGGTAATCTGTCAGGTAACATCTCCTGTAATAGAGTGCCTACACTATGAATGAGGAAGCAACAGAGACATTTAGACAGCAGCACTGTCAGTCTAGGCAGAGGTGAGCGTTAAATGTCTTAGCAGATTTAGTTACCAACAGACTTACTGGCTAGATCACCAGGGGAAAATAAAAGAGCCTAAAAAGAAAAAAAACGCGTACACCTAAGAGTTGGTAATTGGCAATATAATAAAATGCGTGCATTTGGCTTAATGTACACGGGACGTTTTAAAACCTTTCCTGAACGATTTAACTTGACAGATAGTAACGACTTTTGAAGTCAGTTTTGCCGCGTTGAGAAGTTTTCTTTCCCCCCCAAATAGTCAAAAAATGTACCTCCATTAAAAACGCCTGTAAACAAAATGTGGCTAAAACGTGAGTTACTGCGTTTACAAGCTGTTACAGGCATTTGAAGTTATAAATGCCTCTGAACATCCATCCTGAACGCATTTTTTGCTTTAAAAAAAATGCTTCTAAACTCAACTGCCTAGAAACGGCTATAAACAACAATACATGTACTGATAAGGATAACAGGAGAGTTCAGGGGCAGCTGCTAATAAATGTCTGGCTACCAGCAGCAGTGTACATGAAAGCCTTTGAGTTGAGTACAATTTTAATGATGTTTGACATTTTCTATAGGTCCATTTGGAAATGTTAACACCCACTTGTAATAAAATGTAAACTTTTTTTTTTAACTATAAATATTTAGACCCCTTTCACACTGTGGTGCTTTTCATGCACAAAAAATAGCACCTATAAAGCGCCTCTCATGCCTCCCCAGTGTAAAAGCCAGAGTGCTTTCACACTGTGGCGGTGCGCTTGCGGGATAGGAAAAAAGTCGTGCAAGCAGTATTTTTGGGGCGGGTTCAAAACGCCCCTGACCATTGAAATTAATAGGTAGCGCTGCCAAAGCACCTGGAAAGTGCTTCAGCAGTGCCACAACATGGGCCTAAAACTAGCGTCGCTTTACCAATAATGCACCCCGCCCCAGTGTGAATATAGATATTTAGGACCTTTATATTCATGATGGAGCAGATGCCCACTTTTGGTTTGGAACTTAAAAACATTGGAGTACAACTCCTGCAATCTTTGTCCTAGAACTTGGTCCAGAAGGTGCTGCATGAAGATCCATCAGTCAGTGAGGATAAACAGGCTGGTTGGAAAATATTAAACCGGGTAGGGGAAGAGCGTAGAACACAAGCTTGTAGCCCCTTGCAATCACGACTCATACCCAGGAAAGCAAGATGCTGTCCGGCCAGGTGTTCAAAGGCCAATAGATTATCCCCATGTTGAAGAGTAAGTGAGCAGGCTGTCCCTCGAACGCCATGCACAGCAAAAAGTTTGTGCATACCTGTTCTCTGCTTTTTAGCTAAAGGGTTCACTGTATGTACACTTTAGGGAGACTCATATGGACAATGAAGCATGTAATGTATATTATGCAGGGAAATATATTAAATGGTTGAGGGAGTCCAAACACACAGGTGCCCCAACCCTTAATTCAAGGTAGGTGTCACAATAAATGCAAAGAAACAGCAAAGAATACACCAACTTGGGCTACCAAAAAAAATTTATTAAAAAAAACGAAATTTATATATATATATATATATATATATATATATATATATATATATATATATATATATATATATATATATATATATACACATACACATATATACACACACACACACACAGTTGTATTCAAAATTATTCAACCCCCACTGAAATGTATTGTTTTGGCCAGTTTGACATTGATTTTGATCATTCAGTCATCCTGCTTACAATTAAATCAAAGAGGCACGTGTAGGGCAGACAAATATAACATTTATAATGAAATAACCACAAATGTCTTTTTTGTGCTCACATCATTATCAATTTTATTCAACCCCCAGTTGACATTCAATCTTAGTACTTAGTATAACATCCTTTTACAGTTATAACAGCTTTTAAACGTGAAGCATAGCTTGACACAAGTGTCTTGCAGCGATCTACGGGTATCTTCGCCCATTCGTCATGGGCAAAAGCCTCCAGTTCAGTCACATTCTTAGGCTTGCGCACTGCAACTGCTTTCTTCAAGTCCCACCAGAGGCTCTCAATCGGATTGAAGTCTGGTGACTGCGATGGCCACTCCAAAATGTTCCAGCCTTTAATCTGCAACCATGCTCTAGTGGACTTGGAGGTATGCTTGGGATCATTGTCCTGTTGAATGGTCCAACATCTCCCAAGCCTCAGGTTTGTGACGGACTGCATCACATTGTCATCCAATATCTCCTGGTACTGAAGAGAATTCATGGTACCTTGCACACGCTGAAGCTTCCCTGTACCTGCAGAAGCAAAACAGACCCAAAGCATGATTGACCCCCCGCCATGCTTCACAGTAGGCAAGGTGTTCTTTTCATCATAGGCCTTGTTCTTCCTCCTCCAAACATAGCGTTGATCCATGGGCCCAAACAGTTCTAATTTTGTTTCATCAGTCCACAGAACACAATCCCAAAACTTCTGTGGTTTGTCCACATGACTTTTTGCATACTGCAGTCGACTTCTTATTCTTTGGAGACAGCAAGGGGGTGCGCCTGGGAGTTCTGGCATGGAGGCCTTCATTACGCAGTGTGCGCCGTATTGTCTGAGCAGAAACCTCAGTACCCACATCTGACAAATCTTTTCTCAGCAGTCACACTGGGACTTTTCTCCACTCTACGCTTCAGGTAGCACACAGTAGTCAAAGTCAGCATCTTCTTTCTGCCACGACCAGGTAGCATTTCAACAGTGTCCTTTGCTTTGAATTTGCGAATGATGCTTCCTATGGTGTCTCTTGGTATGTTTAACATCTTTGCAATCTTCTTATAGCCATTGCCCTTCCTGTGAAGAGTAATCACCTCTTCTCTTGTCTTCCTGGACCATTCTCTTGAACTCACCAGGTTTGTAACCACACCAGTAAATGTCTAGAAGGAGCTGAGTATCACAGTCATTTTAAAGCTGCCTAATTGGTGCTTATTAGGCTTTATTGCTGCTCCCTGACATCCACAAGTGTTTTCAATACATGATTGAAAACACTTCAATGAACCTCTGTTCTTCAGAGTGGTAGTCTTTAAGGGGTTGAATAATTGTGTAAATGAAGAATTCACAAAATAAACATTTACTACTGTATTACAAAACCAATTGATGTCATTTTAGTTGCATATGGTTCTTTAAGAAGTACACTAAATTCCCTAAAACCCTTAACAGCATTGGGGGGTTGAATAATTTTGAACAAAACTACACACACACAATTTGTTTTTTTTAATAAAATTATATATATTATATATATATATATATATATATATATATATATATACACACACACACACACACACACACACACATACATTTGGACACAGGCACAAATTTTCATTTTTTCAGGTATTTACTAAAACATATTCAATCTAGTTATATAATGGAGATGGTCCGCAAGTGCACACGTAAGTGTTTAATTTGAAGGTATGTACCGTATTTATCAGCGTATACGCGCACTTTTTTGCCCTGAAAAGCAGGGTAAAATCGTGGGTGCGCGATATCTGCCGATACCCGCTTTATCTGCCGATACCTTGCGCCAACATATACCGAGCGCAGTACACTTGGGTATAGTCGGGCAGGCTTGGCTCCTCTCGCGGTCACGTCGTGTTCGTCCTGTACGTCGTTTACGCGAGAGAAGCCGAGCCCGCCCGACTATACACGAGTGTACTCCGCTCGGTATATGTCGGCGCAGTGGTTCGAACAGAGCGCAGGAATCGGGGATCGAGCGGGGATGGCCGCAGAAGGACGCCGGACGAGGCCGCCAATGGACGCGCTGGACGACGGGTAGGATGCGATGGACGACGGGCAAGACAGCGACGAGGGGCATCCAAACTAAGTATTTTTTTTTTTTTGCCACAAGGCTTCACTTCCTGATTCCCTTACCGAAGATGGTGGCGGCAGCACCTGAGGGAGAGATCGGCTTCGGTTGCCAGCATTGCGGGCACCCAGGACAAGTATATATTAAAAGTCAACAGCTGCAGTATTTGTACCTGCTGACTTAATTTTTTTTCCCGCAGAACTCCGCTGCCTAAACACTGGACCATCATTCTAGCAGCGCTATTTGGCTGCTAGCGGGGCGCTTATATCCCAGCTAGCGGCCAATTAGTGGTTAAATGCTCCCAAGTAGCGCCACTGCAGAAGCGCTTTGCAGGCGTTCATCTCAATGGGCAGGAGTGGTGGAGGAGCGGTATACACCGCTCCAAAGATGCTGGACTTTTTTTTTTTTTTTTTTTAACGTCCTGCCAGCGCACCGCCTCAATGTGAAAGCACTCGGGCTTTCAGACTGAGACTGCAGGGGAGCAGTTTTGCAGGCACTTTACAGGTGCTATTTTTAGCCCAAAATAGCCTAAAAAACCCCTGTGTGAAAGGGGTCCAACTGTTAGATTTTATGAGATGAAGGGGGTGGGGGGGGGGAAATCGGCCTAACATATCGGCCCAAAAAAAAAAAAAAAAAAAAAAAAAAATCGGCATCATAAATCGGTTATCGGCCGCCGCGATTTCTAAATATCGGCATCGGCTCGGTCGACCTCTACTCCACATACTATGGCCCTCCAGTTCAGGAACTACAATTGCCATCATGTCTGAATGTCAGTTTTACAATACACTTTGTGAGATACTGTATTTTCAAATACCTTTGGGAACAACCTTTTAAAAAGCCCATTTCCCACATAATATATTTTATGCTTTTTTACTATATATCGGGCCACCATATGGTTTGAGCCCTTTAGATCAAGAAGCCCCATTCTTTGTCCTACCTAACATTTTTAATTGAGACAATTTACAAATAACCCAAAAAACAATATTCAGATTTATGCTTCAAACTCAAAACTTGACCATCCTGAGATTTGGTGCGTCTACGGGACTGCACTGCTAAATATAAGTCCAGGTCAGATGGCTTAAACTACTTGATTCTCTTACCACGGCTCAGAGTCAAAGCCGTGCTCTTTCTAAGCGCTCAAAAAGTTAATAAAAGATCATGGATTTCTGGCAGCCAGCTGGACGATGGATAATACCCGTGTGTTTCACTTTCCAACCTCTGAATCCTTGCCAAGTTAACACAGAAGCTAGCACCTTGATTGTCCTTGAGATAAGAGATGGGGGTTGGAGTGCATTCTAATATGTGCTTATGAAAATTAATCTGAAAATCCAAGGCAACATTTGTTATATTTTTACCTGCTCTACATAAACATTCAGTTCAGTGAATATTCAACGCTTGATGCTAATTGCATATGAAATGCAAACTTCTTAAATCTTGTAAAACAGGATATGTGTATTCTTGCACAAGGTCACATGCTATAAAAATACACTGCTCAAAAAAATTAAAGGAACACTTTGAAAACATATCAGATCTCAACGGGCAAAAATCTAATGCTGGATATCTATACTGATATGGACTGGGTAATGTGTTAGGAATGAAAGGATGGTACATCATTTGATGGAAATGAAAATTATCCACCTGCAGAGGGCTGAATTCAAAGACACCCGGAAATTTTAAGTGAAAAAATTATGCAGCAGGCTAGTCCATTTGAAATTTCATTGCAACAACTCAAAATGGTCCTCAGTAGTTTGTATGGCCCCCAAGTGCTTGTATGCATGCCTGACAACATCAGGGCATGCTCCTAATGAGACGACAGTTGGTGTCCTGGTGTATTTCATCCCAGATCTGGACCAGGGCATCACTGTGCTCCTGAACAGACTTAGGTCCAACCTGGCGGCACCGGATGGATTGACACATCGTTTCCCAGAGGTGTTTTTTTGGATTTAGGTCAGGTGAGTGTGGGGGCTATTCAATGGTATCAATTTCTTCATCCTCCAGGAAACTGGCTGCATGCTCTCTCCACATGAGGCCAGGCATTTTCGTGTACCAGGAGGAACCCAGGACCCACTGCACAAGCGTAGGGTCTGACAATGGGTCCAAGGATTTCATCCTGATACCTAATGGCAGTCAGGGTGCCATTGTGTAGCCTGCAGAGGTCTGTGCGTCCCTCCATGGATATGCCTCCCAGACCATCACCGACCCACCACCAAACCGGTCATGCTGAACGATGTTACAGGCAGCATAAAGTTCTCCTCAGCTTCTCCCCCATATGCTCAGGGTGAACCTGCTCTCATCTGTGAAAAGCATGGGGCACCAGTGGCGGACCTGCCAATTCTGGTGTTCAATGGAAAATGCCAATCGAGCTCCACAGTGTTCAGCAGTGAGCACACTAGAGGACGTCGGGCCCTCAGGCCACCCCCATGAAGTCTGTTTCTAATTGTTTGGTCAGAGACACTCACACCAGTGGCCTGATGGAGGTCATTTTGTAGGGCTCTGGCAGTGCTCATCCTGTTCCTCCTTGCACAAATGAGCAGATACCGGTCCTGCTGATGGGTTAAGGACCTTCTACGGCTCTGTCCAGCTCTCCTAGAGTAACTGCCTGTCTCCTGGAGTAAAAATTGTAGGATGGCGCAAGATTATTAGGGTATAAATAACAATAACTAAAATAAACTGGATAGGCAATACAATAAATTGTATAGTCCAATATTGTCCAAGGGTAGAGAAAGCACTAGCGGCAGCTACCATAAAAGCAGAAGCAGGCTCTGGAATCTATGCAAAAACAAGAGAAGGTGCGCCAATCTAAGTGCAGCAGCATAAAAAGTTTAATGGAAGTATATGTATCACACAGCCAAATGGCTACTCACATAATGTAAGAAAACAAAGGCATGTATAGGGCGATCTGGTCCGGTGTCACTGTGGAGTCCAGATGGAAATGATAGCGATCTCTATCCCAGACAAAAACCTCTGCAAACAGGGGGGCTGATGGTAATGAGAACTCCAATATTACCCTGAGAGAGGCCAAGGAGGAAGCAGGAACCGCTGATTGAGACAGCGTGGAGCGCAATGCCGCGTCGTCAGACCGGAAGTGACATAGGGCAAAGAACGGACCGATGGGATGACGCGTTTCTCAGCATCTGCTGTTTCATCAGATCCATGACGTCCATACAGAAGGGACATACTATATAGACCGGGCATCACTAAATGGCGGTCCGCGTCTGGCCCGAGCTGCTGCTCTTTCCGAACCGCGGCGATCGCGCCATTTAGTCGCTGCTTTTGTCCCCAGCCTCCTCCGCTATTATTAGCAGAGTAGAGGAGCGGATGGCAGGACAATTCTGGACTGTGGGCGGGACCAGAGAGGTAGCTGCCTGTCATGTTAGATGGAAGGTGATTGGCTGCTAGGAAGCGGTCCTAGCAGCCAATCACCAGTTCGCCGAAAAGTCAACCCGACAGCTCCCGCGCCTTCAGTTCACGATTGTCCCGCCTCCTGCTCTCCGCTCTGTGAAAGGTAGGAGTGGAGAGGGAAGGGAGGAAAATGTATTAAAATGTTAAGGATGGGGAGCGGGGGCAGTGCTGTGTGTGTGGAGGGGGGTTCATGTAAAGGGGGCATCATGTAAAGGGGGCAGTACTGTGTAGGGGGGGGGGGGAGATATGTGATGGGGCAATACTGTGTGGGGGGGGTATGTGATGGGGCAATACTGTGTGGGGGGGGTATGTGATGGGGCAATACTGTGTGGGGGGGGTATGTGATGGAGCAATACTGTGTGGGGGGATATGTGATGGGGCAATACTGTGTGGGGGGGGATATGTGATGGGGCAATACTGTGTGGGGGGGATATGTGATGGGGCAATACTGTGTGGGGGGATATGTGATGGGGCAATACTGTGTGGGGGGGATATGTGATGGGGCAATACTGTGTGGGGGGATATGTGATGGGGCAATACTGTGTGGGGGGGATATGTGATGGGGCAATACTGTGTGGGGGGGATATGTGATGGGGCAATACTGTGTGGGGGGGATATGTGATGGGGCAATACTGTGTGGGGGGATATGTGATGGGGCAATACTGTGTGGGGGGGATATGTGATGGGGCAATACTGTGTGGGGGGGATATGTGATGGGGCAATACTGTGTGGGGGGGATATGTGATGGGGCAATACTGTGTGGGGGGGATATGTGATGGGGCAATACTGTGTGGGGGGGATATGTGATGGGGCAATACTGTGTGGGGGGGATATGTGATGGGGCAATACTGTGTGGGGGGGATATGTGATGGGGCAATACTGTGTGGGGGGATATGTGATGGGGCAATACTGTGTGGGGGGGGATATGTGATGGGGCAATACTGTGTGGGGGGGGATATGTGATGGGGCAATACTGTGTGGGGGGGGATATGTGATGGGGCAATACTTTGTGTGGGGATATGTGATGGGGCAATACTGTGTGGGGGGGATATGTGATGGGGCAATACTGTGTGGGGGGGATATGTGATGGGGCAATACTGTGTGGGGGGGATATGTGATGGGGCAATACTGTGTGGGGGGATATGTGATGGGGCAATACTGTGTGGGGGGGATATGTGATGGGGCAATACTGTGTGGGGGGGATATGTGATGGGGCAATACTGTGTGGGGGGGATATGTGATGGGGCAATACTGTGTGGGGGGGATATGTGATGGGGCAATACTGTGTGGGGGGATATGTGATGGGGCAATACTGTGTGGGGGGATATGTGATGGGGCAATACTGTGTGGGGGGGGATATGTGATGGGGCAATACTGTGTGGGGGGGGATATGTGATGGGGCAATACTGTGTGGGGGGGATATGTGATGGGGCAATACTGTGTGGGGGGGGATATGTGATGGGGCAATACTTTGTGTGGGGATATGTGATGGGCCAATACTTTGTGTGGGGATATGTGATGGGGCAATACTGTGTGGGGGGGATATGTGATGGGGCAATACTGTGTGGGGGGGATATGTGATGGGGCAATACTGTGTGGGGGGGGATATGTGATGGGGCAATACTGTGTGGGGGGGATATGTGATGGGGCAATACTGTGTGGGGGGGATATGTGATGGGGCAATACTGTGTGGGGGGATATGTGATGGGGCAATACTGTGTGGGGGGGATATGTGATGGGGCAATACTGTGTGGGGGGATCTGTGAAGTGGGGTAATACTGTGTGGGGGGATATGTGAAGTGGGGTAATACTGTGTGGGGGGGATATGTGAAGTGGGGTAATACTGTGTGGGGGGGGGTGATATGTGAAGGGGGTAATACTGTGTGGGGGCGATATGTGAAGGGAGGTAATACTGTGTGGGGTGATATGTAAAGGGAGACAGGGCTGTGGTGGGGAAGATGCGAAGGGGACGCGCACAAAATGAGGTGCTGCATAGAAAACGTGAAGGGGTACCATTGACTCCTAAATGCACTAAAATGCAAAGTGCAATTTTCTGCACATGGAAATTGCATGGTACAAACGCATCACGCAGTTTCCATGTGGCTGCCTTTTTAAAAAGATGCCAGGACCCTTTCCCCAGCAGAAACGCAGGTGCAGCAGCCCATTCAAACGAATGGTGTGTTGTGCCTGCACCCCTGGGCTGCAATGTAAAGAATTGGGGTAATCGCACAAAACTGCGATGCAGACCTCGGCTGGAAGAAAATTTTACTAATCGGACCTCCATGAATTTTATTCAATACCCCTGATATAGACCTAAAAGTCCTGTGATTGGTCATCAGAACACATGCAAACGATCGCTATGGTAATGAACTGGGCATATGAATAAATAGATTAAAGTGGAGTTCCACCCATAAATATAACATTACATCAGTAGTTTTAAAAAAAAATTAGTCCTTTAAGAAAAACATTTTTTGTAGATGCCTTCAAAGTGTTGTTGCTAGGCAGAATAGTTAATCTGCCCACTTCCTGCACCTAGGTGCTTAAGCTTCCTAACCTACACCGCACAGACTCCTGGGAATGTAGTGGGTGTAACTTTCCAGGAGTCTGTGCACTCCCCAGTCTCGAAGAATCATGTGACTTGGACAGTACAGGTGCTGAAACCTGATCTGAAACCTATTACACTGCTTGTGCAGCACTGAGCATGTGCGAGATCTGCAAGGCTGAAATCCAGGAAGTCATACAGTCTGGCTTCATGATGCCCACACTTAAGATGGCCCCAGTCAATTTCTATTTTATAAAGTGTCTAAATGCTGTAACAACCTAACAAAACGGACCTTAGTTTACAGACTAACTTTACTAGAATACATTAAGCTTGTGTATTACAGGGGTATTTATATTTAAAAAGTGAAATTGTGGCCGGAACTCCGCTTTAAGGAAGCAGGTAATCAAAAGAAAAAAATGCTAAAACAGGACTACAGATATATACAACGAAAATGCTAGATCAGACTTCAGATATATAACGAAGAAATTTATGAATAAATGGTAAATGCCTATGAGAAAATTGTAAATTAATTAATAAATAAAAAAAGGGACAATTAGTTAAGAATACAGATACCAAAAAAAATTCCATAAAGTACATGCAAAAAATAATAAAGTAAAAATAAAAAATTATATGAAAAATATAATAGATATAGAAATGCATGTATATGTGTATATACACACACATGCATCAAAAATGAAAATACAAAATATTAAATTAAAAATCAATTAACCATTAATATATCAGATTAGTATTGGGATAGTTAAAAAGTTAATTGATGAATGACACAAGAGTTATTATATAGTTAATACAAAAATATATATAATATAAAAATTGCTGATAATCTGGGAACCTTCTAATAGAGAAATGGGAATAAGGGAAGAAAATATTATTCTGGTATAAAAAGTATACCAAGGTATACATACAGAGTGTAAGTGAGTATATCAGGGATATACATCAAAAATACATACATGAGTAGCGCCCGCATATGTAAACGGTATTCAAACCACACATGTGATGTATCGCCGCGATCGTTCGAGCGAGAGCAATAATTCTAGCTCTAGACCTCCTCTAACTCAAAACATGCAACTTGTAGAATTTTTTAAACGTCGCCTATGGAGATTTTAAAGGGTAAAAGTTTGTCGTCATTCCACGAGCAGATGCAATTTTGAAGCGTGACATGTTGGGTATCAATTTACTTGGCGTAACATTATCTTTCACAATATAAAAAAAAAATTGGGATAACTTTACCGTTGTCTTATTTTTTTATTGAAAAAAGTGTATTTTTTCCCCAAAAAAGTGCGATTGCAAGACCGCTGCGCAAATACGTTGTGTCAGGAAGTATTGCAACGATCGCCATTTTTATTCTCTAGGGTGTAAGAATAAAAAAATATATATATAATGTTTGGGGGTTCTAATTAGAGGGAAGGAGATGGCAGTGAAAACAGAAAAAAAAAAAACACACACACACACACTAGAACTGCTGTTTTACTTGTAATGCCAACAGCCACCACCAGATGGCGCCAGGTCACAGAAGGCAGCTTGGGCCTTCACAAGGCTGCAAAGCCGCGGCCTAAATTACCGGCCGGCGCACGGAGACACAGGATCCTTTATATGATTGATTTTTATCTATTTTTAACCGTTTTTAAAAGGAATCAGTTAACTATTATGTCTCTATACCCTGTAAACAGTCATTTCAGCAAAAAAATTTTTTTCCTTTAGGGACCCTTTAAAAGTATGTAAATTCTCTTTAAAATATGATGCATTCATGATGCAACACAGCCAGCATCTATTGCCTTCACTGCTGCTCTGGGGTGAGTAAATACTGTCAGGTCAAAAGCAAAGTGCAGCCTGTAATACATTAGCAATCGTGTCACTTGCAACAGGATCACAGAAACCGTTCACCTCATCTACTTCTATGGTTTTCCTTCTAAGATTCTTGCTATATGGCAAGTAGAAGCGTTGGAGTAAAGCTTTGCAGGTCCAGCAATGCTAACCATCAGACAACATTAGCAGAATTTGCCCAAAGTGTGATGCTAAAGAGCTGAAAAACAACACAGTTTTGTGTATGTTGGCTGAAAAAGGTTCTGCCGTCTGTATGCAGAACAAGTTCACGGCCTACGCCCTTTGGACAAAATACCACGGATTAGTCTGATGGTGTGAATGAGGCTTTAGAGACTTCCATCTCTACATACTTTGTTACAAGTGGGATTTAAAGAAGAAATGCAGCTGGTAAAATAGCTAGTTTTACATTATCTTACAAATTATTTACCTTTCAAAAAAAAAAAGCTTTCAGCTAGGACAGAAGATTGTGAAGGCATCTGCTCATAGTTATACTTGGCAAGCTTACAGGACATGTGAACATCATTCTTTAAAGCGGGGGTTCACCCTGTTAAAAAAAAAAAAAGTTTTTTTTTATTAGACCATTACATTCGGCATCGTAGCGCGAGCTACGGTATGCCGGTCTTACATTTTTTATCCCCGTACTCACTGTGCTATGGCTCATTGAAGATTCCGGGGAATGGGCGTTCCTATGGTGAGAGAAGGTGATTGACGGCCGGCCCTGGCACGTCACGCTTCTCCGGAAATAGCCGAAATAGGCTTGGCTATTCACGGCGCCTGCGCATAGCCTGTGCGCAGGCGTCGTGAAGAGCCGAGACCTACTCCGGCTGTCTTCGGGGAGCGTGACGTGCCAGAGCCGGCCGTCAATCATCCTCCCTCTCCATAGGCACGCCCATTCCCCGCGGGAGTCGGATTTTTCAATCATCGATAGTACAGTGAGTACGGGGATTAAAAATTTAAGACCGGCATACCGTAGCTCGCGCTACGATGCCGAATGTAATGGTCTAATGATGTGAAGGAGGGTGAACCACCGCTTTAACAAAGCAGTTTTTACATTTTTTTTTTTTTACACATGTTTAATCATTTCAGCCCTGAAGATTGCGCGAAACTAGGGCTGCAACCAAGTATTTTCATAATCGATTAGTTGGCCGATTGTTTTGATTAATCGGTTGATAACCTTAAAAAAAAAAATTATTTTAACCACTTGCTTACTGGGCACATATACCCCCTTCCTGCCCAGGCGAAATTTCAGCTTTCGGCACGGTCACGCTTTGAATGACAATTGCGCGGTCGTGCGACGTGGCTCCCAAACAAAATGTATGTCCTTTTTTCCCCACAAATAGAGCTTTCTTTTGGTGGTATTTGATCACCTTTGCGGGTTTTATTTTTTGCGCTACAAACAAAAATAGAGCGACAATTTTGGAAAAAAAAAAAATCTATATTTTTTACTTTTTGCCATTATAAATATCCCATTAAAAAAAAAAAAAAAAAACTAGTTTAGTCAGATACGTATTCTTCTACATAGTTTTGGTAAAAAAAAAAAAAAAGAAAGAAAGAAAATCGCAATAAGCGTATAGTGATTGGTTTGCGCAAACGTTCTAACGCCTACAAAATAGGGGATAGAATTATTAGTTTTTTTTTATTATTAATTTTTTTTTACTAGAAATGGAGGCGATCTGCAATTTTTGACACGAGTGCGATATTACGGCCGACAAATCGGATGCTTTTGACACTATTTTGGGACCATTCACATTTATATAGCGAACAGTGCTATAAATATTAGGGTTGTCCCGATACCGATACTAGTATTGGTATCGGGACCAATACCAAGCATTTGCCCTGAGTACTTGTACTCGGCCAAATGCTCCCGATGCTTCAACCGATACTTGTACTGTCGGCGGTGATCAGTGCGTAGGGAAGTTACAAGCACCGGTCACCGCTGATTTTAAAGCAGCTGAAAGCCGCCGTGTATGCCGCCGTCTGTATCTCGTGTATGCCGCAGTCTGTATCCCGCCGTGCATCTCTCCCCTTCCGTGCTCCTCCTCCACCCCCTGGAAATGTCAGGATGGAGAGCAGGGTAGGAGCCGGTAAATCCGGCTCCTTACTGCTCCGAATGGACAGAGTCAGTGATCACTGACTCTGTCCATTCACAGAACTGAAACATTGTAACCTGTGTTTACAAATGTTTCAGTTTATGAATGAAGAGAAGACGCTGTCTTCACTCCATTCATTTTCAGCACAAAAAATTCAGTGTAAAAAAATTAAAAACAAATTGTTAAAGATAAAAAAAAAAAATAAAAAAAAAAAAACATACCGACACATGTGCCGCTGTCACATGAGATTAAAAAAAAGTATCGGTATTGGCGAGTACTTGAAAAAAAGTATTGGTACTTGTACTCGATCTTAAAAAAGTGGTATCGTGACAACCCTAATAAATATGCACCGATTACTGTATAAATGTGACTGGCAGGGAAGGGGTTAACACTAGGGGGCGATCAACGGGTTAAAATATGTTCCCTGCTAGGTGATTCTTACTGTGGGGGGAGGTGACTGATGGGTGTCCCTATGTACAAGGGACACACCATTGGTCTCCTCTCCCTAACAGGACGTGGATCTCTGTGTTTACACACAGAGATCCACGTCCCTGGCTCTGTGACTGCCGATCTAGGGTGCCTGGCGGACATCGCAGCCGCCAGGCACGCGCATCGACACTTGCCAGAACAGGGACCAGTCAACGTAAACAGATCCCCATTCTGACAGGGGAGTTAGAAAGAGATCTGCTGTTCCTAGTGATTAGGAACTGCGATCCGTCACGTCCTCCAGTCAGCCCAGCCCCAATACCGTTAGAAACACTCCCAGGCAGGGCAGTCATCTGAAATTTTGGCACAACCTCAGGCATGGGCATGGACCATGCTGCGAATTGAGAAACGGGGGGGGGGGGGGGGGGGCTGCCGAAAAATGACAGTGTCATCTCCACTCACCTCTTCCTCCTGCCGTGAATTGAAAGTGTTTTCTCTCCTCTCTCCAGCCGCAACACGGGAGGGGGGGCTGCCGAAATTAACGCTTTCTCCTCTCAGCTGCAAGCTGGGGGGGGGGGGGGGGCGCCGGGTCCCTGGGAACATTCTGGCCCCTTACAGGTGTAATGCCTGTACCCCCTGATGGCGGTCCTGCTCCCAGGGAACACACTTGGCCCCTTGATCACCCCAAGTGTTAACCCCTTTCCTGCCAGTGACATTTATACAGTAATCAGTTATTTTTTGGATCTAATTGCTGTATAAAATTTCAATGGTCCCAAAAAAATTGCCATACAAACAGCCACTGTTTTAGCCAAAATAAATTTTGCAAAATACGCAAATTTTTATAAGCCAATACCACCCACTTTTCAAAGATAGAGTCTGCAGACTGCAAGTGCTGCAGTACAGGTGATGAGCACGAGCTCTCCTCCTCCAAAATGCCCACCAGTGTTTACCAATTAACAGCCTAGAGAACAGGCACTCATGCATAGTTTCACAAAAAAAAAAAAAAAAAAAAAAAAAAAGCAGATTCCTGGTGGTTCACAGTTAGTTTATTTTTAATGCATTTTAGAGGTGGGGGTGGTACATGCATGACATTATGGTTTAATATATTGGAGTTCCTTTTAAGCCGTTTAATACAGTACTACAATAGCTGTTGTGTGTAAATTCTCAGTACCAGTTCCACGCAAACCAAGAAATACTAAAGGGAGGGAGAAAAAAAAAAAGTGTTTTACACAACACAAAATGACTGTTGGCATGGAAACTCATCTTCCGTTTAAAAAAAAAAAAAAAAAAAAACACATAAATCAGAGAAATCATGCCAAACGACAATAAGCTTTTTTTTCCATGGCATGGCGGCAAAGGGGAGAAAAAAAAATACCGTATTTTTCGCACCACAAGACGCACCTGACCATAATATGCACCTATGTTTTAGAGGAGAAAAATGAGAAAAAAAAATTCTGACCCAAATGTGTACTGAAATATTAAAAAAAAATTTGGTCCCTAAAGTGGGTGGCTGGGCTGGCACCTGGTCAGTGTTACCAGAATATCCATTTACCAAGTACTGTAAAGTAGCCTTTTTCCGTTTATGGCAGTGTACTATAAGCTGTACAGATGCTGTATGATTGTAAACCCCCCCCCCCCCTTTTTTTTAAAATAAGAAACACGCCATACTTGCCTCCACTGTGCAGCTTGTTTTGCACAGAGTGACCCCGATCCTCGGCGGCTCTCGCGGCTCCTCCCTGCATCAGATAACCACCCTAGGAGAAGTGCTCTCTCAAGCAGGGTTACCTTGTGGGCGCGTTCCCGAGTCCAGCATTTGGCGTCCATAGACACAAATGCCGAACTCGACCCCATGTCATTGGATTTGATTGACAGCAGCGGGAGCCAATGGCTGAGCTGCCATCAATCTATCCAATCAAGAGCCAGGACTCCGTGCAGAGACGGACAGCGTGTCCCAGCTGAGGGAAATACAGGCTCAGGTAAGTAAAAAATGGGGGGGTGGGGGTTTACAACTCTGAGCCTCTTTTAGATTTGGTGTTTACAAGTTAAAATCTTTTTTTTTTTTACTAGAAAATTACCTTAGAACCCCCAAACATTATCATTTTTTCTAACTCCCTAGAGAATAAAATTGCGGTCGTTGCAATATATTGTCACACCGTATCTGCTCAGCGGTCTTACAAGTGCACTTTTTTTGTAAAAACAGAAATTTACCGTACTCACTCACATATGCGTTCGCTTCTGTGCGCAAGCTTTTGGTGCGTTTAATCTTTAATTTTTTTTCCACTGTTCTTTACATTTATAGTCACTTTTATTTCTATTACAAGGAATGTAAATATCCCTTGTAATAATATAAAAAAAAAAAAGCATGACAGGACCTCTTAAATATGAGATCTGGGGTCAAAAAGACCCCAGAGAGCTAGTGGCGGAAGTGGAGTTTTGACGTTGCTTCCACACTGCAATGGTATGGAGCTGGGTGAGGGCCATCTTCCCCTCCCTCAGCTCCATACCACAGAGGGAGCAGGACCCGATCGCCTACCCCGCTGCTGGCAGCTCTGGTAAGCATCGGAGCGCCCCTCTCCCACCACAGATAAAAAAGTGATCTTGCGCCAAATCGGCTGCAGAGACCACTTTTATTTGAAACCGGACCACTCACTTAGAGGATACAGGGGTTATGGCAGCTACCTGCTGCCATAACAACGATATTCCTCTTCAAAGTGCCGATTAAATATGCTTTAATAAAACTACTGTGGCAAAAACCTGTGTGCCATTTTTATTTTTGTCATTTTTTGGGTGCATGGGGTACATCTACCCCATACTCATTCACATAGGGCGGGGGGCTTGTTAAATTGAGTCTTCCAGATTCAGGATAAGCCCCCACCCGCAGACCCCGAAACCAACGGCCAGTGTTGTCGGTAAGAGGCCCTTGTCCTCAACATGAGGACAAGGTGCTTTGGGGTGGGGGGGGGGCACGAAAAGCACCCCCCTACGTTAAGGGCATGTGGCCTGGTATGGTCCAGAAAAGGGGGGCGCTCACTTTCCCCCCTTTCCTGGCCTGCCGGGCTGCGTGCTTGGATAAGGGTCTGGTGTGGATTTTTTCATTTTGGAGAGGGTTCTCCTTCAAGATCCTTTGCGCACAAGCCGCACAGCAAGTCAGCTCATCATGATCAGACTTCTATTCAAACCTATGGGCTCTCATTGGGAACTAGGGTTAAAACAAATCGATCAAATAACTAATCAATGAATTTCACAATCAATTAATTGGCCAGTAACATTATGGGTTTAAAACACCTGAAAACGAGCCCTGTAATAGTACAAACAGAGCAAATAATCACTACTGTTAATATTATATTAAACAGAAAAAATGTTGTACATTCGCTGAAAGAATGTTGTTTGAAATTTTTACTTGCTTTTAACATTGTTTTAAAATGAATGTAATTTCTGAATGAAAACCAGTCTGAAAATTCCTTTGACCAAGAAGTTTTCTATCATTTCTAAACTTTCCCATCGCCAATTTGACCCCACCGATTATTAGAAAATTCAACAATTTTTTTTTCTTAGGAAGGAGTTGTATGGCCAGCATATAATATATTACAGTTGTTTGAAAAAACAGAAACTTTTTTTTTTCTCCTTTAAATAAAAAATAAATAAAAAAAGTGTGATCCGAGTGATATTTACCAGATTCACACTAATAGCAGGGCTCAAAATTTCAAGCCCTGAGCTTCTAGCCAGGCCTCAAGTGTTACTCGCCACCAGTTGCCTCACCCAACCCATACACTGCCCCGCCCCTAAAAACGCCCTTGTAGATTATCTCTTGGAATGACACTGTTAAATGTTTTATGCCGAATCAAGTTACACAATTAAATATTAAAAACAACAACTTTGACAAAATGGGACAGGGCACTGGGGCAAACCAGAGGGACATGGCGCTGGGGTAAACCAGAGGGACATGGCGCTGGGGCAAACCAGAGGGACATGGACTTTACTTCTGCAAACATTGCTCTCCCTCTTCTTATGTACAAGACTCCCTCCTCCTCCTCTGCCTTCTCTCTAGAACCAGGTCTTTTCCCCCATTCTCTTGCTGTCTCCTCTGCAACCCCCATCCATCCTCCTCTCTCTCTCCCTCTCCTATTCTACCCACTCTCATAATCAGGAGCCCCTGTGTGCGGCTCCACACTTGCATGTCCCCACTTCCCCCTTTCATTGTCGGGCAGTGAGCAGAGGAGCTGCAGCACAGCAGAAGTGAGTACAATCCAGCACACACTTGCATAGCCAGTGACACCACAACACAGCGCACACTGACACCGCACAGCATACTGCCGCTCTCTTGTCAGGGCAACTCTTGGTGAGCGCTGTGCTGCACTGCCTACCTGGGACACCCAGAGTGGTGATAATCGCAGTCCTCCAGCTCACTTGTTCCTTCCTGCTCTCCAGCTACATTGGTCAGGTTGGGAAGCCAGGCTCAGAGAGGTCATACTATCAGGTCCCATGGAGAATTGTAAGGAGAGCACCTGTGTACTGCTCTTCATGTGTGCGGCTCACCCAACTACTTTTCCTGGGCACGCACCTTTCCTCTTCGGCCGCCAATCGCAGCGTGGCTCTAAGTGTAGGCACAGATTGGACTTTTGGTCATGCAGAACTGTTATCACTCGCCCCCAGCTTAAATGCACTCGCCAAATGGTAGCAGGCGAGTGGAAATTTTGAGGGCTGCTAATAGTATATACATTATATCTATTCTGTCAGTTAACCTCAGAGTGGATTAGAGATGTTGCTCCCCTTTTTTTTTTTTTTTTAACAAGAGAGATGTTGCTCCCTAACCATATAGTTGGTTATTTATATTTACTACTTCCTAGGGATATTTAAGAATAAAATTGTCTTTTTTTAAACTTTATAAATTACCTAAATTATACACCATACTTTAAAACGGAGTTCCACCCTAAGGCTCCATGCACACTGAAGCTGATAAAAGCTATAAAAAAACGCCAGTAGCTTTGCAGGGAGCCTTTCAAAGTTTTTTTTAGCGTTTTTGCAATAGCTTTAATCAGCGTTTTTGTCCGCTTTTGAGCATTTTTTCCCGCCGAAAAACGGCACTTTGAACGCAAATTTCGGGCGTTCAGAAAAAAGCCAATAAACTCCAAGCTCATTAACACTAAATAACGCCCAGGTGTGCATGGGCACATAGGCTAACGGAGTTCAGTTTATGGGCTTTAAAACAAAAAGCCAAAATGCCAATAAACTGCAGTTTATCAGCTTCAGTGTGCATGGAGCCTAAAAATGAATGTAACAGCTTGCCTTTAATGAAAAAAAAAAAAAAAAAAAAAAGAATGTTTTACTCATTTCTATCTGGCTGTTACTAGGCAATTTTTGTAATCTGCCTAGTTCCTGGTCCTAGGTGGATCAACTTCCTGTCCTAAGACCCCATTGCCTCCTGGGAAATGAAACTCATTTCAAAGGAGTCCCTGGGCATTACTGTGCCTAAAAATGGCCCAGCATGCACCTCTCCCTGAAAACCAGGAAGAAAAAAAGGAACTGGGCTTCACATGCCCACACATGATGGATACAGCCACAACATGAGCTGGAGGATAAAAGGCAAGCGTTTGCAATGATTTGTTTGTAAATATGTTTTAGGGACTATTTAATGCGATTAATTTTAGCTTGCAAAAAAAAAAAAATGCCCGGAACCCCGCTTTAAGGTTATTAACCGATTAATCGAAACAATCGGCCAACTAATCGATTGTGAAAATCGTTAATTGCAGCCCTATTGGGAACTATTGATTTTGAATAGAGGCAGAGATACACTGCTAAAGGCTAGCGCGACTAAACTTGCATTAAACACCAATGCAAAAAACCTACTAAAAGCACGTTTTTACAGCCGCTTTATCCTGGTGTTGGTAGTGGCTTTGCAGCTAATTTTTTCTAACGCCCCGTGTGCATGAGGCCTTAGTCTGGATGCCATGTACTGCCAACGCCTATTCTGTGCAGTGTTCTAAAAGCAGAACAAGCTTCAGACTTTGGAGGTTTCAAGCATGAAAGCTCAGTTATGTGCAAGTCTAACCTATGCAGGGCTTCATTTCCTCTCCAAGATCACAGTACTGCCCCCCAACACAATGCTTTTCTAGCTGCCTTTCCCTTCAGAAGGCAAACACCATCTTAGTTCAGCATCTATACTGAACGTAGACAGCCACCTGTTTCAAGTATCACTTTGCATCTACACACACACCTATGGGTTGTTTTGTATTCTTTTTGTGCAACCCCAGGTTTGTGTTATTAAAACACGAACAGCATTTTCAAACAATAAAATATAGTGACATCTTACAAATCGGTCAGGTGGCCTTCTACAAACCCATACTCAGAATATGTAAAGAAAACAATTCTAATGAAGTCAACCAAAGGACAAGGAGTGCAATTCCCTTTTTGGGATGTTTTATTCATATCCATTATAAAATCTTCAAATACCTTATCTTGTGAGTGGAGGTCATTGATATATGTTGAAGGCATCCAATGGAGTGTCACCTGAGGCAGGTACATTAATCACAAAGAAGGATCTCTGGTTTCACGTTTTGAATAGATCACAGAAGCTATATACGATGACGTAATATGCAGAATTTTCCAATAATGATTTAGGCATACAAGCGGATGATCATTTTCCATAATGTATAGGATGTGAATCTGCAACACTTGAACAAATATGGATAACAGATCGTTTTTAGTCCAGAATCCATTCTGCCAAGCATGCGTGTCCACATATCCCTCTTGTGTGAGGAAAATAGAGGGACAGTTTGTATATTTATGCTTGTTACATTTTTAATATGTTTGGGATCCTTGTGGAAGAGCACATCACCCCATACCAACATGAAATGGTGGATCGCAGTCTTAACAGTTTATTTCATTGGTCTATAATTTTGTAATTAATCTGGAATTTTTGAAGATCACGATTTCTGGTTTGTGATACACATATGTATATAATGGGAGGCAAGATTTTACACCATTACACATTTTGATTTATTCAATTGTAGATTATTGGTCATAAGTGAGCAGAAGTGCACCTCAAAATTACAATTTACATGGGTTTATTGAATGAATATTTCTCCTATGAGAGGCGGTAATATGTATAGTATACTGGTACCCATTGTATGAGATACAGATTATGTGTATGCTTTGCAGGAAATTTGGGCACCCAATATCCTTGGGCCCATTTTAAGATGCTATGGTATTTGAAGTTTTTATTAATATTTCAAGCATGAAAAAAATGGGTTTCTAAAAAGGGATTGCATTCTTAAGATTTGTTCTTTATATACGAGTGGGTTTTAGACTATAGAAGTTCATCTGAAAAGGGAGATTTGTAAGGCTTTTTTGCCAAAACACTTCTTCCCGTGTCACTCCGCTCATTTCAGGCATCTGTAAGATGCCAAGAATAAAGCAACGCCTATGCCAGGGGTTGACAAATTTGCTTGGAATCTAGGAGCCAGCTGAAAAAGTTTGGAGCCAGAAAACACGCCCCGTCGAGCTTGCGCGCAGAAGCGAACACTTACGTGAGCAGCGCCCGCATATGTAAACGGTGTTCAAACCACACATGTGAGGTATCGCCGCGATTGGTAGAGCGAGAGCAATAATTCTAGCCCTAGACCTCCTCTGTAACTCAAAACATGCAACCTGTAGATTTTTTTAAACGTCGCCTATGAAGATTTTAAAGGGTAAAAGTTTGTCGGTATTCCACGAGTGGACGCAATTTTGAAGCGTGACATGTTGGGTATGAATTTACTCGGCGTAACATTATCTTTCATAATATTAAAAAAAAAAATGGGGATAACTTTACTGTTGTCTTATTTTTTAATTAAAAAAAAAGTGTATTTTTTTCCCCAAAAAAGTGCGCTTGCAAGACCGCTGCGCAAATACTGCGTGACAAAGTATTGAAACGATCGCCTTTTTTTTTCTCTAGGGTTTTAGGATAAAAAATATATATAATGTTTGGGGGTTCTAATTAGAGGGAAGAAGATGGCAGTGAAAACATTTGACAGGTAAGGATACATGCAGGAGATGTCTATATCCTTATAGATCAGCACTATGGCAGAAGTTTAGAAAGGATGAGAGTGGCTTTACATCCACTTTAAAATGAGGAAATCTGCCTACTCTTTAAGGGCTCCATTTACACTTGCTTTGGCTTAAACACACATTAAAGCGCTTTTATGATGCGTTTTTGATACTTCGGTGGAGAGTCAGGGATGCTTCCGTGATTCTCTTTTGAAGCTTGACAGATGGCCTGTGTGTGGATCTCTCATACCTGCAATTTCTCCAAAGCAAAGTTAAAGCTAAATTAAAGCTTCTCAAAAGCTGCAGGTGCTTCAAGTGAGCTTTGTCAGTTCTATGGAGGCTTTAGAGATGCTTTGAAGCGCCACTAAAGCGACATGGGGTATCAATTTTTGAAGCAAAGCAAACGCAAGGTGTAAACAGGACTGTAAGTTAACCATTTAGAGACAGAAGCTTTCACTGAGATTAAGAGAGCTTTAACAAAGCCTGTCCAAAGCCATGTTTTGAAGCAAGTGTAAACTAGCCCTAACTTTCCTAATCTGCATGCATGTTCTAAGCAATTAGCATTTGCAGTGGCAACCCACATATTGCTCGCATGCAGGTTTAGTTTAAAGGAGAAGTACACAGCCAAAGTTTGTGTGGCTGTACTTCTGTGAAATCGCAGAACTGCAGTTCATTCAGCACTCTTGTGACCTGTTTTCAGCAGACATCGTGCCAAAGCCAGCCAACGTCGCAAAGGAAGTCCATGCTTGGGCAAGATTACGACAAAGTCAGATTCCGCCCACATGCCTGAACCGGCATCTGGCTCAGCGAGCTGCTGAGAAAGCCGCTCCTTCCAGTGTCCAGTGAGCGAGGAGAGGGCAGAGGTGACAGACAGTCACCAGCTCTCTGCTCCGGAAGCTCTGAGAACCCAGTGATTGGCAGTTTTTGATTGCTCAGTTCTCGGTCTTAGCCCCCGTTCACACCTAGGCGTATATACGCCTGTAGTGCGACGCCGCTGCAGCCCCGAGACGCCAGAGGGATGATTTAACATGCACCTCTATGGAGATGGTTCACATCTCCACGCCGAACGCCTGAAAAAAAGTCCCGGACCTTTTTTTCAGGCGGCTTTCGGCATAGGAGATGTGAACCATCTCCATAGAGGGGGTGAAGGCTGCATTCACAATCGCAGAATTTTGTCGCCGCAAATCGCGGTACAAAACGCCGCTATTTGTCGCTGCAATTCGCGGGACAAAACTCCGCGATTTTGTACGCCGAGGTGTGAATGCAGCCTTCGAGCCAGCAGTGCTGCATCCAGCTAGGCAAGTATGATTCTTAAGAGAAGTATATATATATATATTTTTTTTTTTTTAAGTAGCCAAAGAGCATATTTCCAACACTGAATTCCAATTTTATGTTAAAACCATTATCTCCAAATTTTCATGTCATCTTTCTGGTCCACTGATCATTCACTCCATCCTTTACATACACCCGATGAGATTTTCAGTTTGTTCATGGATAACTCAACAAAATCTCATTACAATCTTGGAATTTACATTAAGCGAGGCAGTGCTAGATGCAGGCATACCGCATCAATCCAATACTGATATATAAAACAAAAAAGGAAATCTCAATTTATTATATAATTAAAGCACAAAGTGTGCACAGAGAAGGCATATGCCCTTAGTAAAAGAAATATTTCATCACCATCATTAATAATTGGTGACTTTAAACAAAATGAGAGGCTCTGTTAAAAAGGAAAATATGCATTGTGTATAATAATAATAAATATATTCAAATATGTTAAGTATCTCAACTCAGTAATTTCGCCAATTTGCAAACTAGGCTTTTAAATTATAATTTGATTTGTGCATTTCTCTTCTGGATGCCTTCAGCAGCAATCGGGAACGTTCCTCCCAGACAGCAGCTCTTAAATCACAGGATGCACTGTGACCTTGGGAAAAAAAAGACCTTGAAACGGGAGCAGCAGTAATGCATATGCATCAAATTCTTTTGGGAGATGGAAATAATAAGACTCATAACACCTCATACTAAAAAAAAAAAAAATAAAAAAAAAAAATCGCACAACCCCAAAGAAAAAAACCATATGCTGCGGATGGGCCTATGAACCAGAACACTCCTACAAAGAGAAATGGGTTTTACTGCATTTGAAATTTGGCTGTAATTGACTACACATACTGTGAAATATATACTTTCATAAGGACAATGGATAAATCCATCAGTCCAGAAAGGCTGTGGTCAGCAGAAATAAGATTAACATGGATATTGCCTATTTGGAAGTGCAGACTTACAAGTTTGTTTTGTTATGAAGTAAATGTATTCAGCAATCATGTAAATTATATTTACAGACTTTAATAAAAGAGAAATATATATATATATATATATTTATATTTCACATAAAGGTAATATCCAACTCACAATGATTTCCATAGCAACATTGGTTTAAAGCAGCATTTTTTTTTGTGTCAAATCAAAAAATTCAATCTAAATGTGACACACATTAAATAAATGTGGCCCTAGTGTATTTTTCTACGATAGCTGCAATTAAGGAATTTGATGTGAAGATTCAGCAACATAGGCACAGAGTACCAAGAGATTAATTATGCTGCTATTAATATCCACTGCCCATTAAACAGGATGCAGTGTTCCCACTGTCTCTCCATTTGCATTTTATTAGGGGCCAACTGTATCAGCTCTTTTCTAGAAGTCCATGAAAGGAGCATCTTTGATAGGGGCAAGATGTGTTTAAAGTAAAACCTGCAACAAAACAAACCTCCGTAAAAAATGTTTTTGGGAATGCAGTCAGGTCTTTTTTCAAAAACAAAAATAATTTGAATTAACATGACTGTGTGTAAGCAAATGCCTTTTGATGACTACAGGATGGAGAGCACAAAATTACAGGCAAGAGTAAGCGCTCAATGGAAAAAACGGTGTCCTAGTTGCCTATCAGCTTAACATAGGCCTAATAAATAATTCCTGCCTTGCATCAGGTTGGTAAACACATTAATATTTTATCATGACTGCTTTTCATCTTCACAAAAAGATCGTAAGCATAACTTAAAGTACATATCTAGCCAACAAATGTGGAAAAATTCTAGAATATATATATATATATATAGATATCTATATCTACACATACACCAGCTTAGAATTGCAGCACTAGGTTCCTACCCAACAAGGAGACTATCTGCATGGAGTATGCATGTTCTTCCTGTGCTTACAACGGTTTCATCCGAGTACTTCAGATTGCTCCCACACTCGACATGCTGTTAGGATAATGAGGCTCATGTCTAAATTGGCCCTTGTAAAGCTCGTCAAACACTGTACTTCATGGGTGCTCCCTGCCGCTGGACAATCTTCAACTGAAAACAATTGAAGGAGCTGGGCAGAAAATATTCAGCCAACGGTAGCCGCTTTCAAACAGGTGCTGCTGTTTGCTTAGTCTGACAGCTCCAGTAGAGGGCATCATCCCACCAGGCTGTATTGCCAGCTAGGTGAATGCCTGCATGCAAGATAGGACTCGACTCCTTCAGTGCAGGGACCGATTTAAAGCGGAGCTCCACCCGAATTCCAACATAATCTTAATTTTACTGCTGATAGTAAACATGCTAAAAACTGATATTTTTGTTTATCAAATATGTACGTTACCTATATATTCCTCCTCCTTCCGGTCTGCACAACTGCAGGTTTTTCTCGGGCATTGCATCACTTCCCGTACCACGCAGTGTGCTCTGGGAGCTTGTCTCATAGCTCCCTGTGTTCAGTTTCTGAGCTGCGATATGAAACATTGCGCGATTTCAGGACCAGCGCGGACGCCGCGGCTCCCCATTGCGAGTGCGCGAGATTGAGCGGTGGATGCTGGGACAGCAGCATCACCGCAATGAGGAAGTGCCTGCATGTGGGCTTCTAATGCCCACAGTTAAAATTACAACGGCACGAACAGGGGAATAAAAGTCTAGATTGCGGGCAGAATGCCAGAGGAGCGGACGTAGGACACCAAAAACGTACGTTCAGATAAGCAGCGCTATTAAGTATTTAAGTAGCTCAAAAAAAAAAAAAAGGTTTTGTGTGGGAGATCCGCTTTAAAATGTACAGTATGTAAATTGCCAGTGCTATAGAAGTATATAAATTAAATAGATATTAGTTGACCTTTCTTGTATACCGTGCAGTGTTGTACTTTCACCTGATGAAGAACTGGCTTTTGCTTTAAAGCGGAGCTCCACCCTAAATTTAACTAAATCTCAAAATTACTAATGCTCCAAAACAATGCTAAATCGGATAGTTTTATATAAAAAAAGTTTTACTATACCATCTGAACTGGTATGGCTTCCGGTCTGCAGCCCCTTTGGGTTTCCGTCGGGTTTTCTGTGGTTTCCTGTCCCGCGCTTTGTCTTCTGGGAGCTTGTCTCATAGCTCCCCAATTATCATATTTGGCCCTGTGACAGCAAACATCGCGCGACTTCGTTTAGCAGGAAGTGACGGGGATGTAAACAAGGGAAGGAGGGCAGGCGTTTTGAACAATCTCCATTAGACAGATACTGATGCGTGAGATCGAGCGGTGGATGCAGGGACATCAGCATCCACCGGAACAAGGAAGTGCCGGGCTGTGGGCTTATGCCCACAGTTAAAATGGAGACGAAACCGGAAGGAGGAATAAAAGTTATTATTTGAGACTGGATAGCAGCAGAGCGGCCGGGGGAGACAGGACACGCGAGTTGCGCAAATTAGGGTCATTTAACTTATAAATAGCCATTAAAAAAAAATCGTTTTTGGCGTGGGAGATCCGCTTTAAGAGAAGTAGGATCAAAGTTTTTTTATCCATACTTCTCTTCTGGGTCACATGACTGCACTTACTTTTAGTCTCTGGTGACTCAGAATCAGCTGACAACTGGCTAAACCAGCTGGCAGCTCAAATCACAGAGGCGCTCCAGGCTCTGGAAAGAATCCCGACCATATTGTTGGAATCCACCTAGATGTCTGATCAGTAGCTGGCTCAGCCGCTCACCACTTAGCTCAGCCTCTCACCAAGCAGATGTCTGATCGGCAGCCAGTCGCCGCCCCCGCCTGACATTCCAGTGAGCACTGAAGGGGCAGACTGAGAACCGAGTGGTCAGAGGGCATAAGATCGCTCAGTTCTCACGTTCAGAACAAAGAACAGCTGCAGCATGGAGGTGACTACGTACATTGTTTTTTTGCCCAAGCTCATACTCTTCATCTTACAAGGTGATGCATACTTGTGGAATATGAATAAATATACGTTTTATTTTTCTTTCTTGCTACTGAGAACAAAAAAAAATAAAAAATCTTAGACATGAAAGTATATTCTTCATTCATGGAGGTAGAATATTACTGACCGGATTAAAGACTGGGCTAATTAAATGCACAAAAGCAAACTCATTTGCTGGGACATTCCATCATTTTGACTGGTGCATGTATACAGTATAAGTCAATACACACCCTAGATTGACACCTTGGCAGATACAATAAAGCAGTTTAACTGCAGTTTGCATGTACATGAAACACACACACATATATATGTATATCCACCCCAGGTAATTTAAGTCTTGGCAGTTACTAGGCAGAACAAAACGCCCTGCTTAACGTTGACACGCCAGAGCACTAATAACTCAGCACATAACAGATGAGGAGATGAATTCATCGATTTGCAAACCTCTTCTTCTGCAGAAAATTTCTGGTTGGCTGTGATATGTTTGTACAGATGTGTGCATTGTACGAAAAATATCAACATCTGAATATACTGAAGGGGGGGGGGGGTGGTTACCCACATATTGCCCAAATCTGTACACACATAGAGACAAATCAAAAACCATAACAACTCATCAGATTGGCAAATCGATAAACTCACCTCTAGAACACATAAAATAAAACAGACAAGCCGGTCAGCACAGACTGCCATCGAAGAATGGGAGAGAAGAAGGCCAGAAAAAAGTCATATACATGCATGTCAGCCATCGGTGACCCCGGGGTGGACACAGGGAGGTCACAGGGGGCTGAAATAGAAGAAGAAAAACACCACATGCACATCTACAGAGAGGATACAGTGTTAAGCCCTGTTCACACATACTGCAGTGACCTGCATTTTACTGCACTGGAAGAACGCATGTCACCGCAAGGACACATGGAAAACAATTGCTTTCAATGTGTCCTGTAAACCCAATAAAGCTGGTGCCATGCGCAGTGCAGTTAAACTGCTACATATACATTTTAGGGCCCATTCACATTAAACAGACCGCCACCACACAGTAAAACGGCAGTGGTTTTGCAATGCAGTGGTTGACTGTTGTGGCTGCAGGGAGTGATGTGCAATTTGTTGCACATCTCTGTTTTCAGTCAAACTTTATTAGAAGTAAACCAAATATTTATACTGCTGTACAGCGACGTGATCCTATCCACTGAACAAAAAAAATTGCAGCATGCCTGCATTTTATTGCAAATCACTCTAGCGCAGCTCCAGGCTGCATTTCAGTGTCAATAGGATACATAGAAAACAACCGTTCTCTCCAGTTCGGCAAAGCGACAGCACGGAGAGCAAAAGCTGGGGCAGCTCTGCATAGAAACCAATTAGCTTCCAGGCTTTTTGTCAAATTAAAGTGTATGTCCAGGAAAAAACTAACTATAAGCAGAAGAGGATGACAACGACTAATATGCCTGGGAAGTGACGTCATCCATAGAGTTAATATAGGGGTTCCGTTGTCCGCTGCCTCTCCTGCACACGCCTCCGCACTGAAGCTGCCAGCGGATGCTCGGACCAGACCGGCTGCAGAATAGGCAGGTATAGCAATTTTTGCTTTACCGGGTTAAATAGATTAGGTTTAGGATGTGACAGAGCAGGTTTAGGGTTAATTAGGGTTTACCTGAACTTCCACTTTAGTTGATAGGGTTGCGCAGATAGCAATTATCGTGTCACAACTAAGCATTCGCACTCAGGTAAATGCTCCCATACCTTTGTAGTGCGATTTGAGCCCATACAAAATGAATGGGCTCTAATAACACTGCAAAAAATTGCATTTGATTTGATCAGGAATGCAGTGCGATCCCTGTCTTAATTGCACGTGGTATTCCCCACTGCTTCTGCGTAAACCCAGGCTTGTCATAGTGACTTTAAGCTGGGTTCACACAAGAGCAGTAAGGGAGACTGGATGCGATTTGGACAGGAATCACACAGCATTCCTGCTCAATATGCATGCAATTCTTTGCAGTGCAATCTAAGCCCATTTATTTTGTATGGACTCAAACTGCACTGCAAAAGGTATCAGAGCATTTGCACGAGTATTTGCGCAAATGCTTAGTATTGGTGCAACCCTATCAATTAAAGAGGCAAAACCGAACGCTAAACCTGCTCTCTGCCACATTCAAAACCTAATCTAACTCTAAGGCAAGGATATGCAATTAGCGGACCTCCAGCTGTCACAGAACTACAAGTCCCATGAGGCATAGCAAGACTGACAGCCACAAGCATGACACCCAAATGCAGAGGCGTGATGGGACTTGTAGTTTTGCAACAGCTGGAGGTCGGCTAATTGCATATCCCTGCTAGAAGGCAAAAATCACTATACATATCTATTCTGCAGCCGGTCCAGTCCCAGCATCAGCTGTCAGTGTGGAGGCGTCTGCAGGAGAGGCAGCCAACAGAAGCCCCATAGTGAGTCTTAGTGCTAAAATCGCATGCAATCCTTTGCAGTGTGATCTGAGCCCATTCGTTTTCTATAGGCTCAAATTGCACGGCAAAGTGTACTCATATTTGAGCACTCGTACTCATCAATATAAAAACGGTATTGGTGATACTCGATTGGCTATAATGCTCAGCTGCACCAGACTTTGCACTCTCTAGGTTTAGTAAATGAACCCCGCGTGTCTTAGGGGTGACGGGCGTTTTCACAGTACAATAAAACTCCGGTCACCACGCTAGTGTGAAATGGGCTTTAAAAGCTACACGTATGCATTTTAATGCATGCACATCCAGCGAAGGGGAAAAAAAATAAAAAAAAAATAGCATTCTTTATTATTTTGTCCTTTACAAGGACCCGTAGCAATTTAACGGCACGCGTCAATCAATGCACATAAAAAATGCCCATCCATTTTTCATGGAATTTTATGTGTGAACAGGTCCTTACCATATAAGGGGGGCAGCCATGGGGGAAGGTGGGGGGATATGAGGAGTACGGATAGAGAACGCAGGTCTATAGATCATGGCTACAATCTGCTTTGCTGGAGACGGTGAGCGTTGCACACACAGGAGACGGGTCATTTGTACATGGTCTCCATCCTTCGCTATGGGTGCCCCCAGTCCAGGTGGCACGGTGCCAGGGGTCCATGCTGAGAACAGATGTCCCCCTGCAGGATGGATGGAGCCATGTACATCCTATGTATAGAAGGAGGAGAACATACAACCATCTGTCCTATGCCTGCCTCCATGACACCCCCCAAAGGAGCAGCACCATCCTCTCCCTCTGCCTGCCCTGTGTATGACCAGCCCTGGATACCACAGCTCCCTCCATCCCTCCCCTCCTCCATCTTCTTCTCCTCCTCAGTCTTCTCTCATGCGACTCCTAGGTTCCCCTCACCCAGTCATGCATGCACCCCCCTCCCCCACCCTGCACCACACAGCGCGCTCCTTCTCCCTTACCGTTCTGGGTGCCGCTGGCCGGTCCCGGGACAAGGCCGCACAGCACAAGCAGCACCAGCAGGAGGGCGGCAGGCAGAGGGTGAAGGTTGCAGCGGTCCATGTGCGCACTGAGAGAGGTAGACACAGCCAGGCAGGTGTCCAATCTCTCGGGCCCGGAATCCGGTATCCGCCGCTTCCCCCCTCTCGCTAGCGCTCTCTCTCTCTCGGTTCTCCTCCCGCAGCGAACAAGCAGTCTCGCGAGAAAGCAGTCTGTCCGTGTGTGGGCGGGAGAGAAAGGAGGGGTCAAGCTCTGCATCAGGCCACCGGAAGAAAGGAGCCCCGCCCAGTGCAGCTGTGTGCCCCGCCTACGGGCGGAGCAGGGGACTGAGTAGGCGGAGTTTAAATCCGTTGCTTACAAAACGGAGACTGCGTCATTGACTTCGCTGGAGCGTACTGTCAAGATTGCGCAGATGCAGATTACTGCTAAAAAAGTGACAGTTGTCTGCTTTGTACACCCTTTGTTGTTTCTAAGCAATCCCCGATCTCCTCCTTTATCTACAGGCATGTGGGCGGCGCTTATGTGTGGTTATGGTGCAGAGGGAGCAGGTGACACAACTGGTCCTTAAAGGCATAGTACACCTTTATTGGAGAACAGCCTATGCAGCGAAGGGGCGTCTGTAGGTTAAAGCAAAGAATATTGCCCTTGGTAAAGATGTTCATAGCTTCCAACTGTCCCTAATTTCAAGGGACTGTCCTTGATTTGGAATAAAGTTTCATTTGTCCCGCTTTTTGGTCCAAACATAGGCGTGCGCACAGGGTGTGCCGGTTGTGCCTGGGCACACCCCAATCACCCTATGCAGCCAGGCCCAGATTTACTCCATTTGCCGCCCCAAGGCCGGGTCCTTCAATGCCACCCCCGCCTGCGCAGTATGGGGGGACTTTTTCGGCAGGACACTGAGAAGCGGGGGGGTTGCTGCTGCCAAGAACTATCTCGCCTCCTCTTCCCTCTGTTTTTTCTCCTCTTACCATCCGCATGACAGGGGGGAACTCCTGATATGAAAGTGAAAGTGTCCTCTCCTCTCAGCTGCAGTGCCGCCCCTGCACCCACTGCCGCCCCAAGGCCTGGCCTTGTTGGCCTTGTCTGGAATCCGGCCCTGTATGCAGCGCCAATTTTTCCTGCTTTCTGTTGCCCCTTTGTCTCCTCCCTGCAGTGCTGCCAGCTTCTCTCCTCTCTCTCCGGCTGCTGTTGGGGATGTTTCAGGATGGAGAGCAGGGGAAGGGCCAGTAAATATTTCATATACTGGCACTTTCCTTTTCTGGATGAACTCAGTGAGTGATCTGTACCGGTCACTCCTGTTTTCATTCTTATCCTGGGTTCACACTAGCGCAATCTCAGAGTTCGCATGTGATTTGCACCCACGCTGCAGGTGCCAATCACATGCGATCTCTGAGCAATGCAAGTTCAGCCATACAGTTGTGTGGCTGAACTCGCATTGGATTCGCACCCAAAATAGTGCAGGGACTTGTTTTTCCCACGCTAGAATCGGATCGATGTGTGCTCTCACCTATGCAATCCGATTCATGTGCGAGTTCACAATTCGGACTGAAATCTGTGAACTAAACTGGGGGTGTCAATAACTTTGTGAACCACCTCAATACTGGGCACTTACCCTCCTTCCTGCCCAAGCCAATTTTCAGCTTTCAGCGCTGTCGCTGTTTAAATGACAATTGCACGGTCAATTTAGGGTGACCACGTGTCCCAGATTGCCCGGGACAGTCCCGCATTTTGCAGGTCTGTCCCGGGCACATTCGTTCCAGGAAAATACAGTGTCCCGGAATGAAACTGACACAGCCAACTCCCCAGGCCAATCTGATGCCCCCAAAAAAGACCTCCACATCACTGCTTTACTCACTGACAGTACTTGTCCTGGCCGGGAATGCCTGGAGGAGCACAATCCCCGCCCCCTGCTTGTGATTGGAGAAATCTTAAATCCCGCCTCTAGTGTCCAATCACTGTGCTGTGATTCGTTACACCACAAGCTGATTTTTGGGAAGGGTGGGTGTCCCTGAATGGTAGATTGGAAATGTGGTCACCCTAACGGTCATGCTACACTGTACCCAAACAGAATTTTTATAATTTTGTTCCCACAAATAGAGCTTTATTTTGGTGGTATTTGATCACCTCTGCTAAACAAATAAAAAAAATTTCTTTTGTTTCCGTTATAACATTGTGTAAATAAGTACGTTTTCTCCTTCACTAATGGGCACTGATAAGGTGGCACCAATGAGGTGGCACTGATGAGCACTTGTAGGCGGCACTGATGGGTGGCACTGATATGCAGCACTGATGGGCATTGATAGGCGGCACTGATGGGTACCCATGGGTGGCACTGGTGGGCACTGATAGGCGACACTGATGGGCACTAAAAGGCTGCACTGATGGGTACTTATGAGTGGCACTGATAGGCTGCACTGATGAGTACTTATGCGTGGCACTGATAGGCTGCACTGCTGGGCACTGATACGTGGCACTGATATGCACTGGCAGGCATTGTGGGTGGACACTGATTGTCAGCTGCCTGGGCATTGATTGTCAGCTGCCTGGGCAGACATTTCCTTGGTGGTCTAAGTGACATACCTGGTTGTCCAGTGGGGTGGCCATCCCTGGTGGTCCTGGGCGGGCATCCGAGGGGGGGCTGCGCTGTGAGGAAAAGCCGATCAAAAGCCAGCTCTTCCTGTTTACATCGTGATCAGCCGTGATTGGACACACTGCACCACCGATCGCCGCGATGTGTGCCCCCACGGCCACGCGGCGGCTGTTATCCTGCTGGACGTCATATGACGTCCAGTCAGGATAACCCAACCACTGCCCGGCCATTATTCTGCTATAGGTTGGGCAGGAAGTGGTTAATGACACTCATAGCGGTTTGCACAAGGCAGTGTGAAATGCCTACGGGAGAGGAGCAATGCAATTCCAGCGCCGGTTCCCGCATTGCACTAGTGTGAACCTAGGGTTAAAGAATAAGGCTTACCTATAGGTTCTGTAAATATCTTCCAAAGTTAGGAGATGTAACGGAATGACCCGTGACAACCAGAGACTTTGGAAGGATGGGGGATACTCCTGTGTCAGCGTCACTGATAACTCTTGGGTCTGAGTCCACCCTGTGCCCCTTTGGGCGTGGGGTGGCTAGTGAATCATAATTCATTTATTACATGAGATGGGACATTAATAATAATTCATGTTTGCAGGATGTCTTGAGATATCACAAGTTGTTGGCTATTCAATGTGGGGACACATGCTTTTGAAAGGTGTTAATTGCATCTACTCCTAGGCATTTCATTGTCCATTGTGTAAAGGTGTTAATTCAGGTCTGCTCCTAGACCTTTCTATTGTGTGATAACATGGTTTAAAGCCTATTGATGCCCAGGTGTGACTACCTTTCTGTCGGAGACAGCCCGTCTGTCTAAAGATGTGGATTGAAGGGAACTCATTGTGTGATGGTATTTTGTTTGAATTCTATTGATAAAAGTATGTGATTGGAGCCCCCCATGGTGTGAAGGGGGGTGGAGATTTCATTTTCCCTTTGATTACTGTCACATGCTTGTACTGCATAAAAAGCTGAGAATAAACCATTAAAGCATTCATTCATTTTGAAACCAGAAGATAGAGCTGTCAGTCTAATTTTCTGGGGAATTGATATGGATCGTGTATGCAGGATTGTCGGAGTGTGTCGGATAAGCTTGTCGTGGGTGGATGGAAGGTCGTAAACGGTGGTGACCGTTACAGGAGATATTTACTGTATACTACGCTGATGATGTCATCAGCACATGCGCTCTGAAGGAATGGCCTCCCGTCACACATTTCCAGAGACTGGAGAAGATGGATGCAGCCTGCAGTGGGGACGACGCAGGCTTTGCGATGCATACTAGCACATTATGCCTTTACTTTGCAGGGAAGAAAAATAAAGGGGTAAACCCAGAGTTTACTTCCTCTTTAACTGAAGGACAGTAAACTGTGTTTACTATGCTTTAATCTGTGAACGAACAGAAAGCCGCTCAGCACAGAGCACTTCCGATTAGTTCATTGTCCAGTGTAGCTGAGGCTGCAGAGAAAGGGACTGGGGAAGCTCTGTCTCAAAAGTGAGACATCAGAGGTCTGTTTAGACCCCCGATACTTCACCAAAAAACCCAACAGGGCTCCTAAAAAAAAAAAATTGTAAAGAATAGTTAAAAAATAGAATTATAAAAAATAATAAAAAATTACACCAATGTCTGCTCTTCTGACAACAATCTCTCCTCTTGGTCAGTAGGTAAGTGGACGTGGTCAGTAGGGCTGTAGATGTGGTCAGTAGGGCAGTGAATATGGTCGGTAGGGCAGTGGACGGGGTCAGTAGGGCAGTGGACGTGGTCAGTAGAGCAGTGGACGTGGTCAGTAGGCCAGTGGACGGGGTTAGTAGGTCGGTGGACGGGGTTAGTAGGTCGGTGGACAGGGTTAGTAGGTCGGTGGACGTGGTCAGTAGGGCAGTGGATGGGGTCAGTAGTTTTAATTTTTTTTTATAGTTTAGTTTACAATATTTGATGGGAGGGAGGCAGTGGAGGGCAGTATGGGGGAACAGCATGATGGGAGGGGGTGGTAGTGGGGGGGTTATGGGGGGACAGCATGATGGGAGGGGCGGTAGTGGAGGGCAGTATGGGGGGACAGCATGATGGGAAGGGGGGTAGTGGAGGGCACTATGGGGGGAGACAGCATGACCGGAGGGGGACTGTGATGCAATTGCCTATATGCTTCAGTCTAATTCTCTCCCTGCTAACTTAATGCTGTGGGTTAGAGGTAACAGGTGTTCATGTGTGATTCATCTCTCTCTGTAAAGACTGATCATATGTTAAATAAGGCTAGCTTTTGAAAGGCCTTTAATTGTGTGATAACGCTGTCTACAACCTAGTGATTCTCAGAGGTGTTACTAGGTGTCAAACTGGATGCAGACGAAACGTCTGCTTAGGAAACTCAGTGTGTGAAGGTGGTTTGTTGTTATGCTGTTTAAGGAATGTGCAGTGATTAGACATGATAATTGTCGGTCGGTGCCGACCTGTTTAGAATGTTTTAGTAATTAGCCTTAGTGTGTGATTAGGGGGGGGGGTGGAGATTTCATTGTTGCTTGAATGTCTTGGACTGTATAAAAAGCTGAGAAGAAAACCATTAAAGTCTGTGTTGTTCCAGCAGTAAGCTTGTCTCATGTGTGGCTTTCTGGGCGACTCCAGGAATATCCCTCCTCGTGGAATATTGGGGTGATTTTCGTTATGGGAAGAAGGGAACGTTGACGGGGATATCATCGTAATACCGTCACAATTGGTTGGCAGCAGCGGGATTTTCCCTTCTACTCTCCTTTACACCCAGATTCCAAGCAGACACTGGAAGAACTACTGGAAGCTCGTGGAAGGATTGCTAGCAACAAAACCAAGCTGGTCATCATAGCGGAATTAATGGAGCGAGACCAGGAGAACTTGGTTGCAGCAACGTCAGCAGTACAAGAGATGGAGACACCAGTGATTCAGGAAGAGGAATCGCCAGCCAACAAGCTAATGAGAGAGAAGCTAGCATGGTTCGGCCCCAACCCAACGACGGATGTGGTGCTGAAAGTGATGGACCTGTTAGTGGAGGAGGCTAAAGAAATAAGAGACGCAAAACTACAGGAGGCTAAACAAATAAGAGACGCAGAACTACAGAAGGATAAACAAATAAGAGACGCAGAACTACAGGAGGCTAAACAAATAAGAGACGCAGAGCTACAGAAGGATAAACAAATAAGAGACGCAGAACTACAGAAGGCTAAACAAATAAGAGACGCAGAGCTACAGTTAAAACTGGCAGCAGTCCAACAAGCAGCTGCACATTCTCCGAACAGTGAGTACAGCACAGCAGACACAAGGAAGATTCCGTTTAGCGCTTTTAAAGCTTTTGATGAAAAGGACTGTGAAATTGATAACTACCTGGCAGATTTTGAGCGACAATGTAACCTGCACCGAATAGCTAGAGGAGAGTGGGTTTCAATATTGTCAGGCAAACTGTCAGCCAAAGCTTCTGATGCTTTCCGGACCGTGCCAGATCAGGATATCCATAGCTACGCCCAGGTTAAAGAAGCGCTCCTGGCTCGTTATGCAGTAACCCCAGAGTCCCACCGACAGAAGTTCAGGGACTCACGCAAAACCACGGAAGACTCTTACGCGGAATGGGCATGCCAGTTATCCCTGTCGGCCTCTAACTGGGTTAACAGCAGCCAGGCCACCACCGCAGAGGACATTTTGCAACTAATGCTCCTGGAGCAATTTTACAATCACATCCAGACGGATGTCAAAGATTGGGTGAGAGATCGCAGGCCCATGACTCTACCCGAGGCCGCTAAGTTGGCGGATGAATATGCGGATACTCGCAAGACGAACCAGGTCACACCACAGGAACAACCTCCACGACCAACGGTGCCCTCACACCCACCAAGCGCTAGATACCAACCTCCTAACAGACCGGTGACATCTAGCCCTCGCTATCCACGCCAGGAGGACAACGAACAACGCTGCTTCCGGTGCAAACAGCTGGGTCACTTCAAGCAGAATTGCCCCATGAATGACAACACCAGGTCAAATTGGTCTCAACCTGGGTACCGCCCACCAGCAGCAGCCCATTGTGTAGACTCGGCTTGGGATCCAAAGGAGCTGGGTCAGGAAGAACCATTGGGCACCCCTTACGAAGCCCTCATGGTACAATCTGTTATTACGGACAACAGGGAACACCATTGTCAGCTGGTCATGGGCGACAGCCCTGAGCCGGAGGGGCCCTGGAGGGAGCTGGGCAGAAAGAGGCACCACCGGCCACCCTTCAAGAAGAAGAGGTCCTGGAAGCCGTATAATAAGCTGACCTGGGAGGAGAAGAAGCGACTGGAGGAGAGGGAGTCGCAGCGGGCGTCCCAGATGCGTGCCGAGATGTTCGCCAAGGGCCCACCGGTGGCCCCTTACACCACCACCCAGTTCCTGATGATGAAGGACCACGTGGAGAGCCTGCAGGACATGAGCAAGCAGGAGCTGATCCGTGAGTACATAGAGCTGGAGGAGTGCATAAGCCGCATGGAGGAGGAGAACAACCACCTGAGGTCACAGCGGGCTGACCCCCCCAGGCTCCATGAACTGGAGATAGAGCTGGAGAAGCTCAAAGAGGAGAACCGGCGGCTGCGGAGGGAGCAGAGGGTGGCTGACCCTATGGGGCACTGATCCCCCCCCCCCGGACTCTGAGCACCAGTGCTACAGCATTTCAACAAATATAACTTTTTCTTTTTATGAATCTCCTGTGATTGTCACTTCAGAGCCATAACCTGCCCCCTCCCATAGCGGGACACCTAGACGGTGGCGCACAGACCCATTCGCCGTCTTCACACTGACTTCTGGTGACTCTGCAGATCGCACAAAGACTTGGG
The DNA here is from genome assembly GCF_905171775.1 of Rana temporaria. Classification (NCBI taxonomy): domain Eukaryota; kingdom Metazoa; phylum Chordata; class Amphibia; order Anura; family Ranidae; genus Rana; species Rana temporaria. The sequence goes on along the minus strand of NC_053491.1, from coordinate 95,673,176 downwards.
GACTGACCGGCGTGTGATCTGACGACCCGGTGGCATACCTGAGTCGGACTAAAAGCTCTGAACCCGTCAACCCTACTGGACCAGGAAAGGTCCAACCGGGTTTGCCGGAGCAGGGAGAAAAAGGGGGGCCATTGTGATGCAATTGCCTATATGCTTCAGTCTAATTCTCTCCCTGCTAACATAATGCTTGTGGTTAGAGGTAACAGGTGTTCATGTGTGATTCATCTCTCTCTGTAAAGACTGTTCATATGTTAAATAAGGCTAGCTTTTGAAAGGCCTTTAATTGTGTGATAACGCTGTCTACAACCTAGTGATTCTCAGAGGTGTTACTAGGTGTCAAACTGGATGCAGACGAAACGTCTGCTTAGGAAACTCAGTGTGTGAAGGTGGTTTGTTGTTATGCTGTTTAAGGAATGTGCAGTGATTAGACATGATAATTGTCGGTCGGTGCCGACCTGTCTAGAATGTTTTAGTAATTAGCCTTAGTGTGTGATTAGTGGGGGGGTGGAGATTTCATTGTTGCTTGAATGTCTTGGACTGTATAAAAAGCTGAGAAGAAAACCATTAAAGTCTGTGTTGTTCCAGCAGTAAGCTTGTCTCATGTGTGGCTTTTTGGGCGACTCCAGGAATATCCCTCCTCGTGGAATATTGGGGTGATTTTCGTTATGGGAAGAAGGGAACGTTGACGGGGATATCATCGTAATACCGTCACAGGGACAGTATGGGAGGGAGCAGAGTGACAGTCAGCAGCACACCTGGAACACTATACTCGCTGGGCAGTGTATTTTTTTACACTCTGCTGTGACAGAGTGTTTGTGTCTTACCAGAAGCGGCTTCAGGTAGGGAGCTTTTCTCTTACCATTCCATCAGCAGGAACAGCCTTGAGGCAGGGAGCTGGAGCCAGGGTCAGGGGGTAGAGCTGGGAGGCGGAGCTGGCGGTTTTAGGTACGGATGACTGCTTCCCTCTTGGCTGGATAGGAGGGCGGGGGTTCATATAGGAGAACCAATCCTGCTTCAGCAGCCGATGAAAGATCCGCAGGAGACAGAGGAGATTGGTTCTCCTATATGCCGCCAGCTCTCCTATCCAGCCTGGTGCTCGCTTCCTCCAGAGTGTAAAGTCAAGAATCAAGCAGTCTTCTGTACCTAGGACTGCCAGCTCCGCCCCCCGACTCCGGCTCTGGCTCAAACCTGACAGGGGAGCTGCACAGGCCCCCTGCAGCCTGGGGCTGGGTCACATTGTGACGCTTGCACCCCCTATAGCTACGCCCCTGGATGTGGCTGATTTTTAGGGAGAAAAATCAACCATATATCATAGTAAAAGCAGCACATAACACACAGTAAACATTGTAGGGCACACAGTTAACCCCTTGATTGTCCTAGATGTTAACCCCTTCCCAGCCAGTGTCATTAGTACAGTATAGTATTATCACTAATCACTTTTTTAGTGTCGCTGGTGATATCAGTTTCAATTAGTCAGTTCCCCCCAGCATCAATTAGTGTCAGATTGCACTATAGCAGCCCCATTATAAGCCGCTGCTTTCTGCCATTATTAGTAAAAATAAAAATAAAACTATATATACAATAGTTTGTAGACGCTATAACTTTCTTGCAAACCAATCAATATATAGTGGAACCTTGGATTACTAGCATAATCCATTCCAGGAGAATGCTCGTAATCCAAAGTACTCGCATAGCAAAGCGAGTTTACCCATTACTCAAGTCAGTGGAAACTAAAATAATTCGTTCCGCATTGACTTCAATGGCATGCAATACCGCATGCGGCCAGAAGCGGGGGGCGCTGGGGAGCCTCGGAAATGTCCGTAAAGGCCCAAGGACAGTTCGGCTGACCTCACCAGACCTCGGAAAGACTCAGTTCATGAGCCTTTCCAAGGTTTTCCTAGGTCAGCCAAACTGTCCTCGGGCCTTTCCGGCTGTTTCCGAACAGCCTTTCGGCTCTGGTGCCCCCCACCTCATGCCAAACGCGGTACTTCACACCGCTTTGGCCTGAATCCTGCTCATTTGGCGAGACAGGCTAAGTTTGTATCTTAGGAAATACAGTGCTCGTATTGCGAAAATGCTCGTTAACCGCGTTACTCGTAATCTGAGGTTCCACTGTACACTTATTGGGAGTTCTTTTTATTAAAGTGGTACTAAACCAGGGACCCTGCATTCACTATATCTGGTCCCCCACACTACACAGAACATGGAAATGCAATCATTTTAGTAAATATAAACTGCAATACCCTTTCTCATCAGCAGTATATAGCAGTCTTGTGACTTCTATCATGGTCTGGTTAAAGTATAACCAAAGGCAAATTTTTTTTTTAGCTTTGGATAGATTTAGTAGAGATAGATTAGAACACCTGTCAGTTTTTATTGCTGTCTTTGTCCCTGTTACAGAGATTCACCCTCTCTATTTGTCCTGTTTACCATTATTGAAAGTAGGGTTTTCCCCGATACCACTTTTTTAAGACCGAGTACTAGTACAAGGGGTTTCATAGCATTGTGTTGATGGTGGTGGTGTCAGCACAATATGAATTCCTCTATGTGGATTTTTTAGTTATTTTTTTGGTATGTGTTTATATTTCTGTGTTGTATATTGAAATTTGACTTAATAAAAGGAAAAGATTGATTACAAAAAAGTCAGCATTTACAGTATTTGTAGCTGCGGACTTAATTTTTTCAGAAGGAGCCTGGAGTTTCGCTTTAAATTGAATGGGTTGTTTTACAAGGCAAACATCCATGTTTTGGGGGTGCAACCCCTTCTTCCTTTCACCTACTTGAGTTGTGAGGAAGGAGTTGCACCCCCAAAACACGTACATGGATATCCCATGTTGGCAGATAGCACATGTTGACCCACTGTATGCATCTTCAAATTTTGGCTTGTTTGAAAAAGTGCCATTTTTTTTAATAAAAACTAAAAAAAATAAAAAAGGGGGGATTTTATTCTATTTGCCCCAAGACATCAATGATGTCCATAAATGTTTGCTCCTTAACAGTCATCTTTTTCTTTATGACGTCCATTTCCCTACTACACTCCATTATTTGTTGGATGATTGTTTGGGCACTAGCACTTGAGAAACAAGGCCTTTCTTCAACATGTTCATCCCCTAATAAAAAAAAAAAAGAAGGCATTGTAAATCTGGAGGCCTACATCTCTTATTACCTGAAGCTGTGGTGACAGACACTGACCTGTTGTGGTGACGATTTCCACCACGTCATTCACCTCTCCTTCTTCCACTTCTCCTTCCTCCACATCCTCAGGTTGGTGTTCTTGGCGAGGTGTGGGGTTCCGAATCCTGGGCTCCGAGGAGTGGTGTTCTCCCAGTCTTCTCTCCCCTATGAGAATGAAACAAAAGGTACACTTAGCACACAGATATTTGAGGGCAAAAATAGGAAGATGAAACATTGCCTGGAAGTGGGGTACAGGTGTCTGTTTGGGCAGAGTTACAAGCAGAAGACATTATTTTTCAAAACCCAAATCTTGACTACTAACCTTTTTGGGACAAGTTTCACACATGTAGACACCCCAAGAATCCACTGGAGCACCTGTGTGGGTCACTCTAAAGAGTGCAGATGTGTAAACAATGTAATAACATTTATGGAATACAAACAGGCAGGTCAAGTTTTTGTTACCCTGTATCTTCCAAAAACATTGTATGTAGTGGGCGAAAGATATGTCTGTAACGACTGATTACTGTGCCCACTAAATTTTGATGACATTTTCTAAGGTCCAATAGTAAAAAGCAACAACATGGAGCAACATGCAAGTTCTGAAATACAAAAATAGGGACACAGGAGAAGTACTTACTTTTTTCAAGCATTCTCTTAATACTCCTTAACTGCTCTGGCTCCCTCAGTTTGAGGTCAGACCACCTCTTTCTAAGCGGCTCCTTTGATCTTTTCACCCCAAAATGTCTCTTCATACTTTTGACAACTTTCTTCATAATTTTGGCCTTCCTTACATTAGGGTGGGTGTACGGCCCATGCTTGCCATCATAATCCGACTTTCTTAATATGTCCACCATTTCCGCGAAGGACATGTTAGATGCCTTGTTCGTGACATTTCCTCATCAGGCTCCGGGCTTGTGTCGTTGTTATTAGACAAATTAATAATTGCAGACACCTGCTCATCAGACTCCGCCATGTCGTCTGCGCGCCGAAAGAGAAGGGGTGGGGAAAATTCGAGAAAGAACATCATGGGCGGTCGACATGTGGGGAGTGTCACGCATAAAGCTTACACACATGTGTCGTACCTACGTTCTGTATGCGGAGGAAGGAGTAAAAGCGCCGAACGTCAGACCGAAGGTATGATTTTAACTTGGAAAATCAGTGGCCTGGCCTATACTGCATAGAGATTGAGGCTTATATGGGGATAAAGATTACTAGAGTTTAGACTGTTATTGACATTAGTATTTTTGTCTTGTGTTTTGTCTTGCAGAAATAATAAATCCATTTCTTGAAAAATAATTTTTGATTGAATTCATTGAGCGATTAAGGGAGCTGCCCGCTCTGTGGGAGACAAAAAACCCAATACATTAAAAAAGAGGGGTAAGGAAAGCAGCTCTAGAGACCGTGCTTCCATTTGTGCTCACACGCATGCCCCACGCAACCATCGAACAGCTGGAGAGGCACATACAGGAGTGAGCGCTTTAAGGTCCTGGCTTCTCAGAGGTCAGGAGCAGCAGCAGGGAAGGTATATGTCCTGCAGTTGTGGTACTACAACTGACTGGCCTTTCTTAACGACCACTTTAAAGCAAGGCACTCACTTTCCAGCCTTCCCTTCAGCCAAGATGATTCTTCTCTGGAGCAAGAAGAGCCTTCCATCCTGGAAGAAGAACCGGATGTGGCCATCTGGAGCCCGGTATAGTATTTGCTAAACATTTATTGTGATAAAATTAAGGCTGTAAAATCGATGTTAATATGGGAAAAAAAAGAATGTTTTATCAAAAAGTGTTTTACATATCAATAGACATTAGTGGCCCAAAAAGTTGGGGAGAAAAGAATGAAAACTGCTGGGGTCAGAATGATTGTCTTTTCTATTTATTTTCATTCAATTTGCAACAGTCGTGAGCTGAAAATTGTGTGTGATTGATGAACCAAAAACTCAAACTATGTCCTTTTTTTATACACAGGAGGACATCAGCCAGGATGAGAGGCTGAAGAGTGTCAGGCAGGAGGAGGCCGGGCCAAGTGGCAGCCAGGAGGTGGCAGGGGTGAGTGGCAGAGAGGAGGTGGCAGGGGTGAGTGGCAGAGAGGAGGTGGCAGGGGTGAGTGGCAGAACAAGATGCCAGGTGCCTCCCATCCGCCTTCCAACAAGAAGGGCCAGAAGGGATAGGCGTGTGAGTGAGGCAGCACTGGCCCTGACTGCAAAAATCGTTGCCCTTTGCCCACGCAAATATTGCGTGGATCTACCTGAATCTGGCCCATTGACTTTATCACAGCTCTCATCCAGTACCCTAGATGGTGGGAAGATAGAGGTAACGTGCCACCCAAATCAAACCAGCAGCTCCTTCGGGGGTAGTGCTACAGGTGGAAAGATGTCAGGGGTCGTGGGATCTTCATATAAGAGTAAGTAAACGTATCTATGAGAATGTTTCTTGATACCTAATGTACGCTGCCTTAAAATCACGTTTTTGGCAGCCACTATAAGAGAAATGTTTTATACATCGACCCGGATTCACAAAGCACTTGCACCGACGTATCTTGAGATACGCAGCGTAAGTGCAAATATGCGCCGTCGTATCTATGCGCCGGATTCAGAAACTAAGATACGCCTGAAAATAGGCTGCATCCGACCGACGTAACTTGCCTACGCTGGCGTAGAGTGGGCGCATATTTAAGCTGGACGTATTTGGCGCTCCCATTGATTTTCTATTTACATATGCAAATGAGGGAGATACGCCGATTCACGAACGTACGTCCGTCCGACGCAGTGCTCGTAAAGTCATACGTCCGGCGTAAAGTTATGCCCCATAAAGGAGGTGTAACTCAGCAGAATCCATGCAAAGGGCTGCACCAGGGAACACAAGCCGAAGTATATTACATAGTTTACGTAGAACGTGAATATGACTAGGCGTAGGTTACGTTCACGCCGTAGGCAGTGATCCGATGTATCTTAGGCAGTTGTTCCGACGTGATTGTGAGCATGCGCACTGAGATGCGCCCACGGGACGGCGCATGCGCAGTTGGCGATAAGTATCTGTCTGGCGCTCGGCCCATCATTTGCATGGGGTCACGCCTCATTAGCATGGCTCACACCCACTTCCTCTTACGCTGACTTACACCTGAGAAACCCAGTGCAGATTTGGGAGGAAGTGTTTTGTGAATTCAGTGCTTGCCTCTCTGCGCTGCGTCGGCGTAGCGTAAAGGAGATACGCTACGGCAGCATAAATATGCGCCGATGTCTGTGAATCCGGGCCATCAAATCTATTAGAACATACCACAAGTGTGATTTAACTGTACTTCTGTTTCGGTCTTCTGACACCCAGCAGGCCAAGGGACTAAAGAAACCCCTGCCAATTGGCTGAGATGCCCATCCATTCATAATCTGACCTTACAAAGCCATTGTCAATCTAATGTCACCAGCAACAGTGCCACCTAGTGACAGAAGAGAAAAGGTGCAGCAATTCCAAAATTAGAGAAGAATCAGTGGATCTACTAACAATTAAAGTGAAGTTCCACAGAAAAATTGAACTTCCGCTTTAAGTGATGGTGACCCCCTGACATGCCACATTTGGCATCCAGCTCCCACTTCCTTCCAGGGCTCCGCGGCACTGGAAGGAAGTTCACCTCTCCCCCCTCTCTCCCTACAATCTTCAGGGACACGTCACAGGTCCCAGAAGATTGCCTGGCCATTGACAGCTCGCAGCGCAGCTCGCGCATGCCCGGCTGTGAAGCCAAAGTTGGCCACCCACAGTAAGAATGGCAGCGGCGTGGAGAGGAGGCAGAAAAGAGCGGGGCTTTGTACGCCCACATTACTGGACCGTGGGACAGGTGAGTGTCTGATTATTAAAAGTCAGCAGCTACACTTTTGTCTTGGTACTGGGGCTTCAGATTTGCATATCTGCATTTTATTCCAGTTTGGCGTGTCTACTATAGCTAAAATTGTGCATGACACATATCTAGCTTTGTGGGAAGAATAACAGGATCAAGTAATGCATGAGCCAACTACACAAGTGTAGGAACACATGTCTATGGAATTCTTGAGGAAACACATTTTCTGTATTGTATAGGGGCATTGAACAGAAAATATGTGAGAGATGTGAAGCTACTGAATTCAGGATTTAGGTATTATCACTACAAAAATGCTTTTCAATTTCTCTTGTCGGATTATTGGATACCAACATGCGCTTCATCACTGTAAAAGCTTATGGCAGTTCATGTGATTGTCAGATCTTCCAATATTTAAATATGGGCAAAGTTATTTATAAGAACACTTTCAATATTCCAGCAGAAATACCTCTGCCAAGCATGTCTGGTCCTGATTTACCACTGGTGGTTGTAGCTGATAAGGCAGTTGACTTATTACAGCATCTTCTAAAACCCTACAGCATGAACAAACTGAATACCCATAAGCAAAACTTTAATTACAGACTCAAGTTGGAGCATATATAGCATAAATTCGGGTAGCTGTCAGCATTGATGGGACAAGGTCATCCAAGGGCCAGGGAAAAGAAGCCAAACCCTTCATTATGTGCAAGCTTAGGGGATGCTACCCTCAGCAGTCATCCTGTTGTCTGTATGCCTTGTATCAGAATGAGCTTGCTGGCATCCCCATCCATACAGTATACTGCTGCACCCAGGGCAGACATCCTTCCCGCCCACCCCTTGTCCTAGCCCTGGGTGCCATCTTTTAGTATAGCTTCTTTGCTGGATTTGGTGTGGAGACACATTTAATATCTTCAGCCACCATTGTGCCCCAGCTGGGTATCCAGTGGGTCCCTGTACATTTAAGGAGGAGTGAGCTTCTCCCAGGCAAATCAGGCCTGTATTTTACAGAGGAGCCTTGAAGTAGGCACTGTGGCTTCCACATATATTTGCAAATGTGCAACTAAAACCACTTTTAATGTTAGTTGTTAGACAGTTTCATTTTTTTTTTGCAGGCCAGCTGGTTAGTGTGCTGGGCAATTATTTGTCTGTTTGTGATTAATAAGACAAACACACACAGTCATTTCACACACAGTCATTTCCATAGCTGGATATATATATATATATATATATATATATATATATATATAATATATATATATATATATATATATATATATATACATATATATATATATATATATATATATATATATATATTTTAAATCTCACCATAACTACATGGCATCCAGTAATACAAATGTCAAAACCACAACATTGATGTAGCAACAGGAAAATCGCAACCACTTTAATCCTTGAGAATAAAGTGTTTATTTTAATTCTGCACTTAGGTGGCGCTTCCCTGTTCTCTTCTTATAAAATAACTTCCTAGGGCGGTGATAGCGAACCTTGGCACTCCAGATGTTTTGGAACTACATTTCCCATGATGCTCAACTACACTGCAGAGTGCATGAGTATCATGGGAAATTAATGTAGTTCCAAAACATCTGGCACGCCAAGGTTCGCCATCACTGTTCGCCATACACGCGGTCGGAATTTCCGATGAAAAAAGTCAGACGAAATTTTTTCATCAGATATTCCGAACGTGTGTATGCCCCATCTGACTTTTTCCATCGGACTTAGAAAGAGAACATGTCTCTTTTTTTCCGCCAGAAAAAAATTATATTCTGTTCTTCTGTATGGAATTCCGATGGAGAAAAAAAACACAGGGGAAAGAAAGGTAAGCGCTCCAGGTGGAAAGCTTGGTGGTGATCCACCCCACAGAGATCTCAGGTGCAGACAATGCAATCAGCAAGGCAGGAATAGCAAGGATGTATTTCTGGACAGCCGCACTCTGAACAATGATAGCCTTTATTAAAATTTGGACAGCACTACAACCCACAGCAAACAAAACTTGGTATAACTGACGCGTTTCACACTGTATCTAGTGTTTAGTCATAGCTAACTAGCGCAATATAACATCACAAAATGTATATTACTCTCATGGAGCCATGTGACTATGGACAAGGATGGTAGAAGTGTCTGATTGGCTAATCAAGAAAGAAAATGCGTTATTTAATGACCCCTGTGAACATATTAAGGCAATCCGATTGCCAGTGTGAATATATGAAATGAACAAGCAAACAACAATTTTTCCATATGATGTGTAAAGTGAGCAAATTCAAATAAATAATAAAAAAATATCAATCATTAAATAAATGAATATGTGAGTGAATAAATTGAAATAAAATATAAGTAAAGATTGAAATTAAAATATGAACATTGAGAATCTGCAACGCAGAACAAAGTGTATATATAAGGTAAAATGAGTAACGTGAATAAATGGACCGTGATTGTCCAGTAGGTCAAACGTGTCAAACCCAAAACAAAACAAAAGGGGAAGATGTAATTATAGTTAGCAAGATGACACAATGTAATGTGATAGGCAATGTAACTATTCAAGTTTCTTCCTAAATGTAGCTGGCAATAGAGATACTTGAATGAATGAATGAATGTAAAACCAAACGCTAGATACAATATAATATAATATGGTGTAAAGAATGTGTTAACTCTAGTAGAAATGTTGTGGCTACCGCATGGATTAATCTCAAAGTGTGTATGGTACAGGCAACATTCGCGGACGCGCATATCCATGATTTTGACACGGACAGCGCGTCGACGGTTCTCGCTCCATGTAAGCATATATGCGGGTATGTAATGATGAATGGTGAAAAATACAGTCATCACAACTATAATACATGTCAAAGGCATATTAAGAGCTCACATTGATATCTAGCAAATAATTCAAACATGTTCTCTGTAAACATGCTGCAAAGATTACGTAAATGCCATAAGTCATGGAATCCAAAAAATAAATAAAATAAATAATAATAATAAAAAAAAAGTGAACCTAAAATTACAATATACATCGAGCATTAATGACCCAAAGATAAAAAGCATCAGACATGACACATAACATACAACATATATAACAACACATCTGGCGTGCCAAGGTTCGCCATCACTGTCCTAGGGTTTCTAATGCCGCGTACAAACGGTCGGAATTTCATCGGATTTTCCGACTGTGTGTGTGCCCCATCAGACTTTTTCCGTCGGAAATTCTGACGGACTTAGAAAGAGAACATCTCTTTTTTTCCCCAACGGAAAAAATTTATATGGAAAATTCTGTTCGTCTGTATGGAATTCCGACGGAGAAAAAAAACACGCATGCTCGGAAACAATTTGACGCATGCTCGGAAGCATTGAACTTAATTTTTCTTGGCTCGTCGTAGTGTTGTATGTCACTGCGTTTTTGACAGGCCATGGGGGTAAATTTCTATGCACTTTGTAGTAGATTTACCTGCCTCAAAATAAATTACCACTATCTTGGTCATTGTCGACCATCTCACTAAGATGGCACATTTCAAATCAACCAGGTTACCTTTCGCTTAAAACTTCCCGACGGTGTGAAGATTCATCCTGTTTTTTACATATCACTATTCCAACCTTTTCATGAAAATCCTTTTTCTGGAAGAATTCTTCCACCTCGTCACCTGTTGAGGTACAGGGTGAAAAATAATTTGTGGTGGAGAAACTTCTTGATTTAAGGATCTTTAGGAACAAACTACAATATCTGGTTCAATGGGAAGGATATGGGCCAGAAGAAAATTATTGGGAGCCTGAGGATAGCGTTCATGCTTCTAGATTCAAAAGAGAATTCCACCAGAGGTTTCCTCACAGACCTGGCTCTAAGATGTTCAATGGATGTCCTGGGAGGAGGGGAGCATTGTCAGGAACCTGGGATCTCTGCTGGACCATCTGTCTGATGCATTGGACAACCCTGCCTTGTGCCCTGACTTCTGCTGAACCTTGAACTTTTTGTTCCTCCCATGAACTTCCCGATTTAAGCCATGTCTCTGAACTTCCTGTTTGCCAGATAATTGTGCTCTTTTTAGTCAGTATCTCGCTCTTGTCTTCCCTGCTGCCGTCCATATTTGCTACCACTCGTTATTGACCCTTGGCTTGTTCCTCAACTATGCTTCTGCCTGATCCAACCTGCAGCTACTCATTACTGACCCTTGGCTTGTTTAGGGATTACGCTTCTGTTTGATCCTTACCTGCTTATGCGCTACTGGACTTCGGCTTGCTCACCTCCTGGTGGGGCAATCTTGAGGATCGTGACCTGGTACTAACAAGCAGCAAAATCCATCTCCACCATCAGGAGCTCTGGTGAACACTGATTAGTACTTAGACTCTGCACCTTAGGTGAGCTGGTGTCAGGGCTGTCTTAATGAGAGGGCACACCTGGGCACTGCCCAGGGGCCGCTGCTGCATTGGGGGCCCCTGCACTTTCCCCAAAGCAGTGTGTATAGGGGTCAGAGTGCTGGGGGTATATCTGGGGTGTAGAGGGGTCAGAGTGCTGGGGGGATATCTGGGGTGTAGAGAGATCAGAGTGCTGGGGGGATATCTGGGGTGTAGAGGAGTCAGAGCGCTGGGGGGATATCTGGGGTGTAGAGGGGTCAGAGTGCTGGGGAGATATCTGGGGTGTAGAGGGGTCAGAGCGCTGGGGGGATATCTGGGGTGTAGAGGGGTCAGAGTGCTGGGGAGGTATCTGGGGTGGAGAGGGGTCAGAGTGCTGGGGGGATATCTGGGGTGTAAAGGGGTCAGAGTGCTGGTGGGATATCTGGGGTGTAGAGGGGTCAGAGTGCTGGGGGGATATATGGGGTGTAGAGGGGTCAGAGTGCTGGTGGGATATCTGGGGTGTAGAGGGGTCAGAGTGCTGGGGGGATATATGGGGTGTAGAGGGGTCAGAGTGCTGGGGGGATATCTGGTCTGTTTACCTGCGCTGTCTCCATTGTAGGGGCCCCAGAGCATTACTTTGCCCAGGGGCCCACGATGCTATTAAGACGGCCCTGGCAGGTGTCATCCACCAGGGTGACTGCTTGTGTACCTATCCTGCTGGTCGGTGGCAGTCCAGCAACTGGTCTGTTAGGCCATTTTCCCCCAAAAATTCCAACATCCCCAATCAATCAAATTAGATGGCCACACGAAAATCGTCCGCTGCTGTGGCACACCAATGTGCGAAATTCAAAGTTTCTTTCACAATTTGAGCCATGCATGGCTGGCCTTAGATGTATTATCACATTAAAAACAAACTAATTGGAGCTGAACTCCAGCTAATAATTTATAAGCAGTTACAGCAAAAGTTTTTTCCTTTTGGGATAAAGGTTTTACATGAATAAATAAAAGCTGAAAGTTGTAAGATGCTTGAGCAAGATACCACCGTGAAGATTGGTGGAGCTCAAGGGATTCAGTGGCAGTGAATTAGTGGGTCTAGTGAGAGATCAAGAGCTCCGTCTGCCGAAGAACTACAAGGATTGTAGTGAAAGGGAAAGAACGGTTACATTTTGTGTTAGGAACTTTTAGATACTGTTGCCATAGGAGAAAGCATTCCTGCACATGCAGATGTGGCTTCTTGCTGGAGGCCTTTCCCTGCATGGCTGTCCTCCTATTGAAGTTTCAGAATCTGCCAATTAATCTTGCAACTACCTAAGGGTGTCCTGGCCCTAACCCTCTCTCCCCCAAAAAGTTTGTTAAGAGAAATAAACATTCTTTTGCACTCAAGAAGTGTCTGGCGCTTTAACTACTCTGCACCCACCATGCCTCACCACCCACTACATACAGAAGGATGTCAGCTATCCCTGGCCCTGGAGGTTCTCATTAGATCAAAGGGGGCCTGGGACCTTGCTACATTTAGGTAAGAAATGTTCAGAGTGGTGGGAGAGCCTTTTTCCTCCTGGGTTGATTCTGGCCTGCTACACCAGGCTTGACCCCGGTTGTAGGCAAGGCTCTCCCTAAGCTTTCTAAGTTCTGATGCCTTTCTGGTGAGGATGGGGCTTCACTGGTGTGGACGAGGGCTGGCCTGTGAAACTAGCCCGCGGTGTATGTGCCCCTGGAATAGCAGTCTAGGGGTGCTGTAATTCTCACAGTGGGGGAACTCACCTTGGGTTTTTAGCAGCATGGCCACTGCATCCTGCACATGCATTTTTTTCATACCTGCCTCTAGGGCCGGGCCTGCCATAGTCTTTAACTATGGGTACAAATGCACTTATCCACTTCCCCTTTCCTTTTTTTCTCAGTGTGTTTTGTCATTGCATTTTTTTGCACAGCACAATTGCATTTTATCACTCCCGGAATAGTAGGTGGTAGGTCCTCGGGCCTGTCCTGAAAGTCTTGGGGGAAGGACACGTGGCCTTTTTGGTAGGAGCCCCACCTAGTACTTGGGTTGGCCTGTTTTGGCAGGACTACCAAAGAAAGGGTACACCCTGTGCACTTTTTTGTGCTCTCATCTTTGTGTGCATACTTTATTTTTTTGCACCAGCTGTTAAGTTATGTGAATGTGTTTCACTACACCACAGGACTTCTTTAAACTATACTTAAAAATAAACCTGTATGTTTAGCAACCCTAAGCTTTTATGTTTATGGAGTGTTAGGAAGTTTCTTTGCCCTGAGAGCAATAGGTCATGCATGGACATCTGTTCAGCAACATGGGAAATCATCTGAGAATTCTTCTGACAGAAGGGGTATTTCGCTCACCATGGAAACCCCCTTTGTTGTCAGTGTAATGTTTCCAGAGAGGGTCTGCCCACTTTCTGGAGACAGTTCATTTGGTGCGAGTTTACTGCAGCAGGTCAGATACCCATTGAATTGTATATCTAAAGCCTAAACCTTATAATTATAGGTGCTACAAGTAGGCAATTAGCACCTTAACATGTGTTTGAGAGAGCGGAGGATCCATGCCATGTACATCAGTTCCTCATTCTGTATATGATTGTCAAAAATCCAGGAAAAATGGTGCATGTAGACAGATATCTCTCTACAGTCATATATGATGTAGCTTAGCCAAAAAAGAATTCCACTGATACGGACCAAAAAAAAAAAAAAGAAGCTTACAAAGCGTCTTTTCTTTTAATACATAAACAGTAAATTCAATCAGCGAAGTGGTTAATCAAGGCGTATACATGTTTCCTTTCTGCAGGCCCTGTTGAATACTCAGCAAATCCATCCTGTGACTCACAGATGTGGTCACTGTCTTTTCCTGCTCATGTAAATGTGCCAGATGCACTTTTAGTGGTGAACTCTACATAAAAAAGGTCAAGTAAGGCTATGGTACACTGCCCTTATGAGTGGGTGTCCTCTGTAAAAGCAGGAATTCTCAGCTGCATGAAGGTTACTTGTGTCAGAAAGCACTAAGGCACAAATGTCAAATATTTGTATTTATATCTATATACCGTAGATATAATCTGATTAGATACTTCCCTATTTTTTTGTTCTGTATTGTTGCAATCAGACATCCTGTATGTTAACAAGTCACACAGTTATGAGTCACTCAGCCGCCTGTGGGAAGAGATGACTAAGCCATCCTTATTTTTGTGTATCTAAATATATGATATATGGAATACTAAGTGAAATGAATTACAACCCCAAATTATAGATCTAGAAAACCTAGAGACACTAAACTAAGGGCCAAATTCACAGTCGAGATACGACGGAGTATCTCAGAGATTCCGTCGTATCTCTCAGAGTATCTATGCGACTGATTCATAGAATCACTTACGCATAGATATCCCTAAGATCCGACAGGTGTAATTGTTTTACACTGTCGGATCTTAGGATGCAATACCGCGGCCGCCGCTGGGGGGAGTTTGCGTCGTAAACCAGCATTGGGTATGCAATTAGCAGTTACGGCGATCCACGACGGTTTTTCGCGTTCGCTGCGTCGCCGCTACTCTAGTTTTCCGTCGCAATTTTAGTCGTCGTTTGACCTGCCCTAACTTTACACAGCAATCGTATTGCTGTATAAAGTATAGCCGTCGTTCCCGCGTCGAAATTTAAAAATTAACGTCGTTTGCGTAACACGTCCGGGAATACGGAAGTACGCTTCGCGCGTCGCCGTTCGAAAAAATGACGTCACTTCGCGCAAAGCACGGCGGGAGTTACGAAACGGGGCATGCGCAGTAGGTCCGGCGCGGGAGCGCGCCTAATTTAAATTGTACCCGCCCATTCGAATTGGAACGCCTTGCGCCGGATGTATTTACGATACACCGCCGCAAGTTTCCAGGTAAGTGCTTTGTGGATCGGGCACTAAACCTGGAAACTTGCGGCGGTGTAACGTAAACGGGTTACGTTACACGGCCGCAAATGTATGTGAATCTGGCCCTAAATCCTTATGCCGCGTACACACGACCATTTTTCGGGTTCTAAAAAAAGGGTCTAGAAAAAAACTGTTTTTTTCAACCCGATCATTAAAACGGCCTTGCCTACACACGACCGTTAAACAAAAAATGCTCTAGCAAAGCGTGGTGACGTACAACACGTACGACGGCACTATAAAGGGGAAGTTCCATTCGGAGGGCGCCACCCTTTGGGCTGCTTTAGCTGATTTTGTGTTAATAAAAGACGATTCGCGCTTTTCTGTCTGTTACAGCGTGATGAATGTGCTTACTCCATTACGAACGGTAGTTTTACCAGAACGAGCGCTCCCATCTCATAACTTGCATCTGAGCTTGCGCGGATTTTTCACGTTGTTAAAGCCCACACACTACCATTTTTTACAACCTTAAAAACGACAACGTTAAAAACGTCGTGAAAAAATAGAGCATGTTTGAAAAAAAATTTGGCCATTTTTTAGAAACCGAAAAATGCTCTGAAGCCCACACACGATCATTTCTAATGACATTAAAAAAAACTTCATTTTTTAGAACCCATGTGTACGCGGCATTATTCTTCAAAAACTATCCATATACTGTACATCCACTACTTAATGGACCTGTAATCTATTTTTTATTAGCCACTTGACCTCCGGAAAATTTTCCCCCTTCATGACCAGGTCAATTTTTTGTGATATGGCACGTATTCCCGTCGGAAAATCTGCGATGAGAGCTTTTCGTCGGGAATCCCGACCGTGTGTATGCTGTAAATTATATAAATACTGCGCCCCTTAAAACGTGTGTATCTGTAGTGGCTGCCAACACAACAAAGGAAACATTTAACAAAATATAGAAAAAAGTAGCGCCACTACAGAAAATAGTGAAAATTACCTATGCAGTAAAAATGTGATCATACCTCTTGGTAAACTTCAAACTCTCAAATTAGTACATAATATCCATAAAAATGGAAAAGTGCAATCATATATAAACAAAACGTGATTGACATGTGAATGTGAAACAACAATATAAATGAGCAATTGTCCATAGAGTGGGAAATCAAAGCAATTGTCCATAAAAGTGATAATCTGATGACATCACGGTTAACAGAGAAAATACATAGATTGTGCCTATATTAGTTCTTTGAACATGCAGTAACCACAACGCAAACACCCAGGAGTGCCTTCACCATCCATTTAAGGAGAGGGGATAAGAAATGGGTACTCTTTGGCCCCGTACACATGTCCGAGGAACTCGACGGACAAAACTCATCGTTTTGCTCGTCGAGTTCTGTGTGAAGCCACCGAGGATCTCGGCGAGCCAACTTTCCTCATTGAACAACGAGGAAATAGAGAACATGTTCTCTATTTGGCTCGACGAGGAACTCGTCGGCTTCCTTGGCCGAAAGTGTACATACGGCCGGGTTTCTCGGCAGAATTCAGCTCCGATCGAGTTTCTGGCTGAATTCTGCCAAGAAACTCGGTCGTGTGTACGGGGCCTTACTGGATCCTATGGATCCAACTCACCATACAGCAGTGGATCGATAGAGCATAGAAAGTCTGATCCTGTAGAATCCACTGTCAGGCTCTTCGTTTACAACAGGGTGGTGAACTTCGCAGCAGATAGTTGTGATGATTTGATGTCCAAAATGTGTATGTTCCATCAGACTTTTTCCCACAGAAAAAAAAAAAGAGAGCAGGATCTCTTTTTTTCCCTTCAGGAAAAAATCCTAGCGGGAAAACCGTTCGTCTGTATGCTTTTCCGACGGGAAAAAAAACACACATGCTCGGAAACAATTTGACGCATGCTCGGAAGATAGAACTTAATTTCGTCGGCTCGTTGTAGTCCTTTATGTCACCGCGTTTTTGGCAGTCAAAAGTTCACCAGACTTTTGTGTGACCGTGTGTATGCAAGGCAAAATCCTGTTGGGAAAACCATCGGGTTTTTTTTCGACGGGAAAACCGGTCGTGTGTACGGGGCATAAAGCGTTTGTATACCTGCAAAAAACAAAACAAAAACCTGTAAGGCAAAGGGATAATAAGCTAGTATGCCTGATGTAGCCCTCGACCTCAAACCAGGGAAACGCACTTCTATTATATTCTGCGGGATTGCTGCGCTTTGTGAAAGCGCACCAAAACACCTACATGCAGGAGTTTTGGTGTGCTTTCAGAAAGTGCACCACAACCACAAGATATAATAGAAGTCTATGGCAAAGCGCAGCTAACCCACAGAGCCACAGGTGGACTGCATGCACACACAGTGCGGTTAAACTGCAGCACATTAGTATGAAAAAAACCTTATAGGAGACAAGACAGTAAAAGCTTGTTTACATTAGTTGAGACATGTTTTATGACACCTCCTTAGCCACTGGTGTGGCGTCAGGGGTTGTAATGGTGACCCTGCCCCATGTTCCTGGGGGGTCTGTGCAGCCTCCCTGTCACATTCTGTTTTACACTTGGACAGGAGGGGCAGTGGGGACAGTATATACGGGAACCAATCCTCTCCATATTCCTTCTGCAATCTGGCTTCTCCTCCTCTCCCTCTCGCCGGCATTCAGTGGCTACAGGAAGAAAATGTTAATTATGCTATTCAAAATAAAATATAACTAAATTCTGTACCATTTCATTGTGGCCCGAGATCGGATACCAAATCACTTAAGTGGCCCTCACTCTTCAAAAGGTTGAGTACCTGTGGTGTAAAGGAAACTAAAAGTCCCAAGTCCTACATAAAAGCCTATTTCCATTCACTGAGCTGATGATAGTAAACATGCCTGAAAAAGCTGTATGACTAAGGCCCCATACACACGATAGAATCCATCCGCTGAAAAATCCCAGCGAATGGGTTTCAGCGGATAGATCCTATGGTGTGTACACTCCAGCGGATCTTTTTCCGCGGATATTTATCCCCTGGGATGGATTTCCAGCGGATAAATATTCGATGACATGCTATCAAATCTATCCGCTGGAATCCATCCCAACGGATGGATCCGATGGTCTGTACAGACTCACCGGATCCATCCGTCCGAAGGGATCCCCCGCATGCGTCGTAATGATTCGACGCATGTGTGGTATTCCTTATATGACAGCGTCGCGCACGTCGCCGTCGGATTTTGGCGCGGATTTCGATTCGATGGTGAGTACACTCCATCGCATGGAAATCCGGATAAATCCTCTCGTGTGTATGGGGCCTTATGCAATTTGAAATAAATGGCTTTCTAATACTAGGCTTTATCTGTGCTATACACCAGTAGTTTGGATGTACAGTGAGCCATAATACAATGATTTGCATGACTATGCTCTTTAGCCTGAAATCAGGAATAATCCCTTTTTTTGGGATACGCAAGGTTTGTGACATGGAAAGGAATTCTGTTCTAAAAAGGCTCTACTGGGCTACACACAGGTTCAATGGAGGGCTCTTTGTTTCCTTTAGTCCTTTTTTAACCATAACCTTCGGAGTCATTTTTTCTTGACCTTTTTTTTTCTTAAAATTCTTGGGAAAAAGAGAAGTCAAGTTGTCATATCTTGTGTGGGTGAAACTCAGAATTTTGCAATAATCCTACCATAAATGCAAGAATTTGGTTACAGTTTGTTGGAGTTTAAAGTATACTTGTTTATGGGGTATATAAAGTATGTCTGCCCACAGAAACCCATATTACTTATAGTTGGTGAGAGGTCTGGTGGGGAATTTGAATGGATGTAAACTGGAAGTATACTGGCATAGGAGATATATTTAGATAGATATTCCCTCCACAGGTGCATCCTGAAATGTAACTCGTGCTTGTCCCAATTTCTGGATGGGAGTAATATCTTCCTAGATACCCTAAATATATTTTTTTCCATATAAAATGGTTTTAATAGGTTTAGGTTGACTAGTAGGGTGAAGATTTTTTTTTAAATTTTCTCAGGAGAATATTCATCTTTAAAGGGGTTGTAACAGATTTTTTTTTTATAAATAGGCTCTTTTAAGCTAGTGCATTGTTGGTTCACTTACCCTTTTCTTTGATTTCCCTTCTAATAGCTAGATTCAGGTACACGTGCCTAACGTTAGGCAGGCGTAGCGTATCTCATATACGCTATGCCGCCGTAAGTTAGAGAGGCAAGTGCTGTATTCACAAAGCACTTGCGCCCTAAGTTACGGCGGCATGGCGTAAATGTGCCGGCCTAAGCGCGCCTAATTCAAATTGTGAAGAGGTGGGCGTGTTTTATGCTAATGAACCGTGACCCGATTGCATGCATGCATGCTCGAAATTACGCCGCAAAGACTTATTGGTTTCAACGTGAACGTAAATTACGCCCTGCCCCATGCACGGACGACTTACGCAAACCATGTAAAATTTAAAAAATTCGACGCGGTTCCGACGTCCATACTTAACATTGGCTGCGCCATCTTTTTGGTGGAATATCTTTAGGCCTGAAAACGCCTTACGTAAACGGCGTATCTTTACTGCGACGGGCGAGCGTACATTCGTGAATAGGCGTATCTCGCTGATTTACGCATTCTAGGCGTAAATCAGCATACATGCCCCTAGCGGCCGGCAGAAATAGACAGCTAAGATACGACATATAAACATATTCGCCAGCACACCAAGGATCATTTAAAAAAACGTCCAAATTTTTTTTAATGCATAATAGCGATCCAAAAAGCAACGTTTCGAGGTCGCACAGGACCTCTTCGTCAGGCAAAAGATGCCTGACGAAGAGGTCCTGTGCGACCTCGAAACGTTGCTTTTTGGATCGCGTTTATGCATTAAAAAGTTTTTGGACGTTTTTTTAAATGATCCTTGGTGTGCTGGCGAATATGTTTATATGATTTGCTTTCCGGTTCCCAGCTGGTAATCGCTTCAGCACCCTTTTACTTATTGGCCATTTTCCTGGAAGGTGTGCAATTGGAATATTTTGAGAGCTAAGATACGCCGGCGCCGGCGGTCGTATCTTAGCTAGATTTAAGTGTATCTCAATTTGAGAATACACTTAAATATACGACGGCGCAGATTCAGAGTTACGACGGCGTATCTACTGATACGCCAGCGTAACTCTACCTGAATCTGGCTATATATGTTTTTTTTTCTTTCTCTGAATTTCTCACTTCCTGTAAGCTTGCCCTCATCATCCGAGCCTTTCTGAACGTTCACAGCGTCTCCCCGCAGGGATGTAGTCCCAAGGGAGGGGGCGAGCACGCTGACTAACCCCCAGCCAGAACAGCTCGGATGATGGGGGGAAGTTTACTGAGAAGGAACAGGAAGTGAGAAATTCAGACAAAGAAAAAAAACATTTAGAAGGGAAGTTGAAGGAAAAGGGGAGTGAACCAACAATGCACTAGCTTAAAGTAACCTATTTAGAAAATAAAAAACAAACCTTTACAACCCCTTTAAGAACAATGAATTAAGAATAGATCGAATGAGGGACCATTGGGAGGCACAATGGACACCCATTAACCCTACTAGTATACCAGTGCCACGTCCAAATCATTAAATATATAAATGACAAAAAGGTTTGAACTATAGTTCATGGACACAACCTCAACAAATAAGTAAAATACAACATTTTATTGGTACATAATATATAAAAAAAATACATTAAAAGTCAGCTACATTTAAAGACATAGTAGCATTGAGCACCATATGATAGATTGGAGGTGATTAAGTTCGCATTTGTTTGCGCTATATAAGTTTCTCACTCACTCACTCACTCATAGGTAAAAAAAATTGTAAATATTTAAATAGTTTAATGTTCACAGTCTAGGCACGGTCTGTTTTTTTTTTTTGTAGGGTTACAGGTTTACAGCTTCCCTAGTGCTGGGGGACATTCCTTCAAAATAGAAAAGATAGGAAACTAAAATGTTATAAAACTCCTGGGGCCCTTGTGGTAATTTATTATAAAACATGTGGGGTATGTGTTATAAAACAGATGGGGGATGATTATGTTTGAGAATGTTATGTAGATAGGAGAATTCATCTAGTCTTATTGTCTTACTGCTTTTAAAATGCTTGAGTACTTGAGGTCAACCCCCCCCCCCGTGAAAGATGCTACTGAGACTTGGGAGCTCCAGATAGGACAATCATGGTAAGAAACAGAATGAAAAGTTGGCCAAACACTAGTTGATTTCTAAATGACTGTTCATAGGAACATTCGTATAAAGATTCTCAGCAGTATATTTGATGACTTGAGGAGTATCTTTTTAAAATAAAACAACGTATGCAGCGCTAATGGTGATAAACAATTTGTGCCAAAAATATATATCAAAACAATACAAAAAGTAATTTCCATGCAAACATAACTATGATTCAAATATAAAAAAAACATAAGTGATCCAATTCCACCACATGATCTGCCACCAACGTAATATGAGCTCTTACCAGAACCAGTACCACTCTATTATGGAGTCAAATGTGCTTCGTAAAGTGTATCCACATACATCAAGCATCACAGCAAGACAGCACATACGTAAGCTCCGCCCTACATGTTTTGTCACAACTGACGAAACATGTAGGGCATAGATTATGCACATGCCGTCACCACGCTGCTCTTGCTGTGTACACGATTTGAACTCCATGCACGGTTTGTTGCTTTGGATCGATTAATTATGCTTATTTCTCAAATGATGTGAGTATTTTTAATCCCTTTACATAAATAAAGCCCCTCTACGGTTTTACACGATGTGGATGTTTTCTTTGTTTTATATCCAAGATTAAAACCCATTTTATCATATCTGCTGAGATACACCTGTATTTTATGAGACTCAATTAGATGCTCCTGGATGACATGTGGTGCTTGATGTATGTGAATTTACTATACTAAGCGCATTCAACTCCGTAATAAAGTCCTTCAATGCTTACTTGCGGATGAAGTGGTGGAATTGGATCATTTTTGTTTTTAAGATTTGAATCATCATCACGATTGCACGAAAATTTCTTTTTTGGACTGTTTTGATATATATTTTTAGCAAAAACTGTTTATCACCATTAGCGCTGCATATGTTATGTTTTAGTTGTATTGCACAGTACATCTAACTGGTTTTGCTAGCGCCCTTTTTTGTCAGTGCAGTTTCTCCCCCACTTTTTGTTTTAAAATACTTCAGAATTGAATTTTCTATTAACATTTAATTTTGGAACAAATGAACTTTCCCAAACAAAAATCATGTTCACATTTAGAAATGCATTCGCTCAAGAAAAAAATTCCATCCTGCTCTAGTCACTGTGGTAAAAAAAAATGTATTTTGATCCCACTAATGGTTAAAAACTTGAATGAATGTTCTGAAAATGAAAATTTTCAAACAATATTCTACAAGTGTATGGCCAGCTAAAGAAATCCGGTAAAGCAGCTAGGAGCTTTGGTATTGTACAGAGGAAATAAATTATAGAGGTCTTGGTAGGGTTCTATTAAAATTCAGTTTATTATCTGAAGATCCAAAATTACATTCCCCTTTTTATCTTTTAAAGTTGAGGCTGCTTTTGCAGTCTTATCATCTTGCCATTTCCAAGCGTAGTGTGTGCCTAATTACCTGTTTCATAAAATTTTTGTCTAGTGAAAGTCAGTGCCCTCTCTGCTTCTCTCATTTGGAGGTCTTTTATGATCTTTTAATTCCTGGGGTGCTTTAGTCAATTTGAGCACAGAAGGAGGAAATCAATAAAGTCCTACGGAATTTCTTTAATAGTTCAATCATTCGTCATGCTACTTGTAAATCAAGAATGTGCATTTTTATTTTATGACAGACAATTATTAAAGGATGACTTCTAAAATAACCTGTATGTGCTTTCTAGATTACTGCTGGGCTCCCAGCCCAATGGTCACGGATGTGAAAACAATTCAGTAAGGTAAAACAAGAGGAGTTAGGTTATATAAAAGGGATTTTTTCAGTTCTCAGGACTGAAGCTTGAGGGGGATATTAGATTAGAGTTATGGTGATCAGAACGGTGTCCGACCAGTAAAAATTCCCTAATGAGTTGTGTTGGGTCAAGGTAATTAAATTGGAGAAACAAAATAGAAATCAATGTAGGAATCCATAACATGCTTCGGAGAATAAGATGTAAAATCCATTCTGTAGAATCCATTTCTCTCAAAACATAAAGAGGTGAATATCTGCAAACAGCTGAGTATAATAAGCAGCTGTGCAGTCAAGGTAAAATGGAAGTCTCCCTTAATAAATAGGATTTAGTTTTCTAAGTATTTTAGGCCCCTTTCACGTGGAGTGGATCCATCTGAATGGAATCTGCCTGCTCAGTGGGGGATCTGTCTGCCGATTCCTGCTAAGCAGGCTAATGACAGGTCCGTGTCTGCTCCGCTATGCATAGCAGACAAGGAAAGAGCCCACTCTCCTCTATGGGGCGGCCGGATGGACTGCATGTCTGTTTTTATCCGATTGTCATCCGATCCGACCCGCTGGATGGATGGCGAACGTATCTCCATTCGTCTGTTTTTAGTGGATCTTGCAGGATCAGATGCCCAGCGGGTGTCAGCGGACACATATCCATTGACTTCTGCCATCGGTCCGCTGGTGTGAAAGATGCCTTAGGCAAGAAAAACAAATGATCTGTCGAAAAAAAATCTAAAATGTTGTTCAATGTTTTATACAATTGTGCGATCATTTTTTCTGAAATTGCCCTACAAATTTTTTTTTTCTCCCTTCATTTGATGGATGTATGTATGTTTCATGGCATGGCATTTAGGTTTTAATGAAAGTGCTCTAATTACATAAAACGTGCATTTAAAAAAAGGCGAGGTGACTGTGTCTGGAAAAAGGAATCCATTAGTTTGGGAATGACGCATTTTAAAGCAAAATCCTATTAATATATGTACTGTATAATGTACATTGCTTTGCATTATATGTATATTTTCATTGCAATGAGACTGTAGGGCATTAAAAAAACTTGCTGTGAACACTGTGTAAAAGTGAATCCACACAAAATAATTAAATAATATTATATCAATAGAGTGAAGGACCAAAGTAAATAAAAATGCCCTAAACAGCTGGAGCAAATGAGACAATCAGTCCTCATATGTACTGAAATCCAAAGCTTGTAAGCATCAAGTAGTTCTTCGGATGAATAGCCCAATGGAGGAGGTTTAGTCCACAATATACACAAGACTTGTATATGATCTTAGTAGATATGGTGTGATATTAAAGATGTCACCCGGGAGTGCCTTCACCAATGGGCAGGGGGAGAAATGAATACTCTTACCATCCGGGGTGGACCCAACTCACCATACGGCGGTGGATCAACAGTGCTTAGTCACACCAAAAGCGATCAGGACTGGAACCTTGGGACGCCTCCTTTCCTTGGCAAGCAAGCTGGTATATCCGAGCACTCCAACAGTGTTGAAATCAGGTGTTGGTCCACCCGAATTATATCAAGCACGGATTCCGCCGGACTTAATAGGGCATGTAAAAAGAACAAAAAAGCCTCCACATGGTGTGATTCTGCAAAAACTGGCAAGTTTTATTAAAAAAAAAATTGCCAAATAACAAACTTCAAGGTGAAAAACCGCAATCCAACAATACAACTGGGTTGATGCCTTTTTATACAAAACGCGTCAGCTTTGTACGCCAGCACCAGCTGCCCTACCACGCTATATTCATCCTCTCTGCTCTTTTTTACTTTTTGGACATTTGATATTTTTATTCAATTAATTAGATTTTTGTACAAGTTTTTTTAATATTACCATTATTATACTTTTTGGATTGCAGATTATTATTATTTAGATTATTATACAATTCGCATAGCAGGAGAATGTGACTGGCTCTCTATGGAGCCGGTTCACATATCTCCGCAGTGGGTCCGGTGTGGTGTGCCTAAAAAACGTGTGCTTTTTTGGTGCGTTTCAGGTTAAATTTCAGCCAAAAATTCTGAAATCAGACCTGAAACGGTGAACCAGCATGCACTGGACCCCTGCTGTGAGCCGCATGCGGCGACGGTGTAAACCAAGCCTAAATGTGGGTAAAGCAAAAGCCATAGGCTCACCTGTCCTGGTCTTGACTTAGCCCCCCATTTGTCCCAGGCCCTATAACAGGGTCTGATTATCCACAGTATCCATGTAGAATCTTCTCGTAATATGATGAAAACGCTGACTCCAGTGGAGCCTGGAACCCCCACATCAGCATTACATCCTACTCTGGGCATTATCTTGTAACATATGATTATACCTGTGAACTTGTGAATGAGCACAATTAACAAGCAACTTTCACAGGGGCTGTTCGATCAGGTCACATTCAGTTTTTCAGGCAGACCTGGTCGAACCCCCCAGTCTTTTCTATGGAGCGTTGGATGTCAGCGGACACCTGCTGCCATCCGATCCGAACATGTCCGTCAAAAACAGATGGATGGTGGTCCTATTCCCTATCTGTCCAGCGGATCGGATGGAAACGGAAAGGCGGCCTGTTTCCATCCAATTGCCTAATAGAGGAGAGCTGGACTATGTCCATGTTTGCTCAGCATAGCGGAGCGGACCTGTCATCCACCTGCTCAGTGAGAATCAGCGGAGAGATCCTCCGCTGAGCAAGCGGATTCCGCTTAGCGTCAGTGCCCGTATAAAAGGGGCATTTGAGAACTATTTACTAAAAAATTTAGTGGACGAATGCCATAATTATTTTTTCAAAATTTGGGAAAATTTTGTCCAATATGATTTTTTCGTATTTCCTATGATCATCAGCTCTATCCTGAAATGCCTCAATTAGGTATACACATCTCTTGTATAGGTGCGGCTGCAGGGCAGGGAATACCTCAGCTACTTATGATTGGCGGGCATTGTGGCTTCCTGGCAGGTTTGGACTTGGATCTGACCACGATTGAGCTCATACCTGCATGCAGGTGACCTCATGCATCTGCTACTACTTCTGCATTGTTTAGTCACTGCTTAAAAAAAGTCTATATTGCTTAGTCTAGATTCACACTTTCAAGTTGCAGTATTGTATACATTAGGGCCCTTTCACATGGGCATTCCGATCATGCCTGTCAGTTTTTTTAGGTGGACCTCCATGCTAAGGTGACCAGATTTTTAAAATGAAATCCGGGGACATATATATATTTTTTCTAGTAATGACAACAATCAGTGACTCTCTGCCCTTCGCCGCAGCCGCTTGCCTCACAGCCTGTCAAGTCTTACTCTCCGGGCCACGGCTACTACTGGGTGAGGAGCGGAGGAAGATCACTCCGCCAGGGAAGGCAGGGAGATAAGCAGGCAGGGAGATAAGCAGGCAGGCAGCAGGCCGGGACTTGAGCCAAGGCAGAAGAACATGTGAGCGGTGCTGAATGGGCATGTACCCACAACTGAAGAAATATTCCCTCCGCTCCAACCAGCACATGATGATCATCAAAAAGGGGCACAGATAATGGAAAAAATACACCCCCCCCCCCCAAGCTAGTAGGTGCGGCAGAGCGGTGGTGTGTAATTCAGATTTTTTTTTTTTTATTCTGCACTGACTGTCTTTGAAATTGCCCCAGCCCCTGTTCAAATACAATCTGGGGACAAAACTGGGGACAGACTTGGTCTGGGGACAGTGTCCTCAATCCGGGGACTGTCCCCTGAAAGCGGGGATGTCTGGTCACCCTACTCCATGCAGCTCTATTGTCAGGCAGGTGTAAATGGATTTGTATCCACCAGAGGACACGCACCCGCTGCCTGACGGGGGACACGATGCGCCAGCCATGCGCGAGCACGAGAGCCAGCACGGGATTTGTGTGTGTAAACACACAAATCCCTGTTCTGTCAGGGGAGAGGAGACATATCGTTTGTTTTTACTAAGTAGGAATGATATGTCTCCTCCCCCAGTCAGTCCTATCCCCATACAGTTAGAACACATCTAGGGAACACACATTTAACCCCTTGGTCGCCCCCTAGTGTTAACCCCTTCCCTACCAGTGACATTTATTTACTGAATGCTGTATAAATGTCAATGGTCACAAAAATGTGTCAAAAGTGTCCGATTTGTCCATCACAATGTCACAGTACCACTAAAAATCGCAGATCCCCGCCATTACTAGTAAAAAAAATAAAAAAATTATAAAAATGCAAGTCTTTCCCATATTTTTTGGACGCTATAACTTTTGCGCAAACCAATCAATATACGCTTATTGCAATTTTTTTTACCAAAAATATGTAGAAAAATATATATTGGCCTAAACTGACAAAAAAACATTTTGGGGATATATATTATAGCAAAAAGTAAAAAATATAATTTTTTTTCAAAATTGTGGCCGTTTTATTGTTTATAGCGCAAAATATAAAAACCACAGAGGTGATCAAATAGCACCAAATGAAAGCTCTATTTGTAGGAAAAAAATAGACGCAGATTTTGTTTGGGTACAGCATTGCATGACCGCGCAATTGTCAGTTAAAACGCAGCAGTGCCAAATTGTAAAAGTCTAGTCAGGAAGGGGGTAAAATCTTCTGGGGCTGAAGTGGTTAACACACTGTGACCAGAGCAATATAATGTTACCATAGTAATATTTTACCACTCTGGGGAAGTGATCAGTATTTTTTATACATATTCGGCCAGATTCACAGAGATCGGCGTATCTCTGTACGGGCGTAGCGCATCTCATATGCGTTACGCCGACGTAACATAGAGAGGCAAGTACAGTATTCACAAAGCACTTGCTCCCTAAGTTACGGCGGCGTAGCGTAAATGGGCTGGCGTAAGCCTGCCTAATTCAAAGTAGGCTGGTAGTGGGCGTGTTGTATTGAAATGAATCGTGACCCCATGTAAATGAAGCGCCGTATGAACGGCGCATGCATGCGCATGCTCAGAATCACGTCGAATTTACGCCCTAAGATACGATGGCTCAATGGCAACGACGTGAACGAAACCTACGCCCAGCCCATTCACGTACGACTTAGGGAAACAACGTAAAATCCAACGGCTGTTCCGTCATCCATACCTTAGCATTGGCTGCGCCTCATATAGCAGGGGTAACTTTACGCCGGACGTACGCCTTACGTAAACGGCGTAGCTTACTGCGACGGGCTCAAGTACGTTCGTGAATCGGCGTATCTAGCTCATTTACATATTCGATGCGTAAATCAACGGAAGCGCCCCTAGCGGCCAGCGGAAATATGCACCCAAGATACGACGGCGTAGGAGACTTACGTCGGTCGTATCTTGGCAAAATTCAGGCGTATCTTGTTCCCTGAATACGGCGCATAGATACGACGGCGCATCACAGAACTTACGCGGCGTATCAACAGATACGTCGGCGTAAGCTGACTGTGAATCTGGCCCATTATGTTTGCTTATAGAAATGAATTTCATTGCTATATGCAAGCTACTTTAAATGGCGATTGCGTGGTACACAAACAAAATGTATACAATTTATTTTTTCCCACAAATAGAGCTTTATTTTGGTGGTATTTGATCACCACTGGGTTTTCAGTTTTTTTTTTTTTTTTGTGGTATAATGTTCGGATATGTTCTACTTTCTGCTATAAAACATATCCAATAAATAGATTTAAAAAAAACAAATTTCTTCATAATTTATGGCCAAAACATATTCTGCTACAAGTCTTTGGTAAATCCCAATAACAGTATATTGAGTGAAAGTTATAGCGTCTACAAACTATGGTATATAGATACTGGAATTTTCATTTATTTATTTTTTATACTAGTAATAGCAGAGATCAGTGACATCAGTGGTGAATGACTAACTGCCACTAACATCTCCAGTGACACTAATACAGTGATCATACCTTATACCTTACACCAGGAGTAGGCAACCTTTGGCACTCCAGCTGTTGTGGAACTACATTTCCCATGAGGCATTGCAAGGTTGGCAGTTACAATTACTCCCAGAGAGGCATGATGGGGTTGGCAGTTTGGCAGTTACAATTGTAGTTCTGCAACAGCTGGAGTGCCACAGGTTGCCTACCCCTGCCTTACACTGTCACTTTACTAATGACAATGGCTGGGAAGGGGTTAAATGTATGCCTAACAATGTTTACTGTGTGGTGTTTTACTAAGAATTGTGCTGGTTTTTACTCCCTGCTTTGCACATCAGCGGGTGCCGGGCATAAATCATTGGCTGGAACCATAGTTGTGTGCAGCCTATTGCATTTGGGTGTGCACCTCAAAGCTCAAACACACGTTTGTGTGTATGTGTAATAAGTGTGTGTGTGTGAGTGAGTGAGATATATATATATATACACACACACACACATAAATACATGTAAAAAAAAGTAGGGCAGTGGACGGTGTCAGCAGCTTTTTATTTTTATTATTTTATTTTTGTATTATTTTTTACAATTTTATTTTTATGTTATTCATTACAATTTTTTTTTTTTAGGAGCCCCGTTGGGGGCTTTGGTGAAATATCAGCAGGGGGAATCTGTGCCCCAGGGGTGACTAGGGTGTGCCCAGGCACACCCCCTGCTCACGCCTATGGCTGAAACACACTGATAGGCTTGTGTTGCAGCAAACGGCAGCGCCGTCTTTCAGGGCAGCGAGCGCATGCGCAAGCGGACCCAGAGGAAAGCTGCACAATCATGTACCTGTACGAGCTGATTTGCCACAGTAAATGTATTGCGGCATGTTGGCAAGAAGATAAAGAAGAACGTCATCTGAAAAGGGACGTTCCACTTATTCTCCTCTATCACTATTGGAACATTTTCTTTTTTTTTCTGGGAACAGGTACCTATTTTTGACAGGTACCCGCTCTCACTTCCACTCTGCTCGCCTATGTATATACATGTCCTGACAGGAAATGGTTAACACCAGGATCATGGTTACAGCCATGACCCTGGTATTTCGTTCAGCTGGTGATCGTTTGTCACGTAAACGTGATCTAGGTGGCTATACAGCCCCTGATCAATTTTGTAGCCGTGGGAGGACCCCCACTAATAGACCCCTGATGTCTCCAGAAAGAGTACCTCTCACCTTGTCCAAAGCTATCACAAGGGGGCTTGGTCACCCACTTGTAATAGCAATAAAGTTAAATGAAAATTTTTTAATAGAATCACCCCATCCTCCTGTGGAAATGCAAATGTTCACATAGGTCTGACACGCATATTTAACCACTTCAATACAGGGCTTTTATACCCACCTCCATACCGGGCCTATTCTGGCACTTCTCTCCTACATTCTTTTGCTAGAAAATTACTCAGAACCCCCAAACATTATATATGTTTTTTTAGCAGACACCCTAGGGAATAAAATGACAGTCATTGCAACTTTTTATCTTGCACGGTATTTGCGCAATAATTTTTCAAGCGCCTTTTTTGGGAAAAAATTAATTAAAAAATAACAAAACAGTAAAAGTTAGCCCAATTTTTTTGTAAAATATGAAAGATGATGTTACGCCAAGTAAATAGATACCTAACATGTCATGCTGTAAAATTGCGCACACTCATGGAATGGCGCCAAACTTCTGTACTTACAAATCTCCATAGGCGACACTTTGAAATATTTTACAGGTTACCAGTTTAGAGTTACAGAGGAGGTGCTAGAATTGTTGCTCTCACTTTAATGCACGCGGCGATACCTCACATATGTGGTTTGAGCGGCGTTTACATATGTGGGTGGAACTTACGTGTGCGTTCGCTTCTGAGCGCAAGCTACCGGGGACAGGGGCCTTTTAATTTTTTTTTTTTTTTTACTTATTTTTTTTACACTTTTTTGTATCACTATTATTCCTATTACAAGGAATGTAAACATCCCTTGTAATAGGAAAGGTGTGTGACAGGTCCTCTTTATGGTCCATCTCTCCTCCAGGCTGGAAAGCATGAGATCGTGAAAAAAATGTCACCGATCTCATGCTTACTAGTCGCAATCGCAGCTTTGTTTACTTCAGGGTACCTGGGCGTGACGCCATCACATCATGCCCGGGCCTCCAACGGTCATAGAGATGACTGGTGACCATCTGGTCACCAGTCATCTCTATGCTTCCCATTGGGCGCTGGACAATTCTTTCTCCGGGCCCCTGATGGCACGGGAGAGCTCGGAGAAGCATCGGATGGTGGCGGGAGGGGGGGTATGTTCCCTCCCGCCGCCTATAAGAACGATCAAGCGACGGAACTGATCGTTCTTATCGTGCACAGAATCGCCGGCACGAAAGAATGATGGCTCAATGATGCCTCTAGCTGCAGGCATCATTCAGATATCACCGCACAAAGCCCAGGACGTCATATGACGTCCACCCGGGAAGGGAGAGCCCATCTGTGGACGTCATATTACAATGGGCCAGTAATGAAGTGGTTAAATGTTGATTTCACCTCACATGTGAGGTTTCGCAGCGAACGTCGGAATGAGGGCAATAAGCTCTAGCTCCCTAATTTTCTATTAATTCTAAATTGATCACCTGTTTAGGCTTTTAAAGTGTCACCTATGGACAGTTTTAGATACTGTAGTTTGTCTCCATTCCTTAAACTGGCCATAGATGAAGTGATTTTATTTTCCAGCAACCAAGGGTTGCAGGAGGAAAATCGCTTGATTCCTCCATCAACACAGTCAGCGTTGATGGGAGAATCCAAATCACAGAGCAATTGTGTTCTCCTAAGGGGGGGAGGGGTACCCAAGTTTATCGATCATTCAACTTGTGTACAACCGGCACAGGCATGGATTGAATCTTGGCCAGTCCCTGCTGAACCGGCAGAAATTCGAATGTCCATGGCCAGCTTAAGGCTGCATTCACACCTGAGCGTTTTGTCGCCTGAAGCGCGACGCTCAAATACGCTAGAGGGGAAAAAATACATTATACCCTATGGAGATGGTTCACATCTGCACGCCGATACGCCTGACGCCGAACGACTGAAGCTCAAACAAGTTCCGGACCCTTTTTTGTCGCGCGTATCGGGCGGTTTGGGCGTATTTGAGCGTTTCCATTTCCCATAGAAAGTAGGCGCGACAAAACGCCGGGGAAAAACGCTGGAAAAAAACGCCGGAAAAAACGACCGAACGACCGACGCTCAGGTGTGAATGCAGCCTTAGACAAGTGTAGTTGTAAATCCTGACATGTTTGGTATCTATTTACTTGATGCAGTGACACTTTTTGGGAACAAGTGACACCAATACAGTAAAAAATATGCACTTTACATCAGGAGCGATCAAAGGGTTAACCATGTTCCCTGAGAGTGATTACTAACTGGGGGGGGGGTGCTTTGGCTGGGAGTAGAAATGGCCTCGGGCGTGTTCGAAATCCCACGTGCCCGATCCCGCCAGGAAGCTGACAGTGCACAGTACTAATCACAGGCAGTGAGACCTTTTCAGGTTCGCAGCTGCACAGGTAGTGGTGTGCAGTGTCGGCTCCCTGGCGGGATCGGACGTGTTAGATTTCAAACATGCCTGAGCCCATCTCTAACTAGGGGAGTGTAAAGATCCATGTTTCTGCTTAGCAGGAACACAGGATCAGCACATTCCTCTCTCACAGAATGGCAATCTGCCTTGTTTACATAGGCAAGACCACCATTCTGCCTTTCTGCTGAACGATCGGCAGGTCTTGGACCCGCTGATTGGCTCCTTCTGTTTACAATCACAGCGGGAGTGGGTCGCTGGTGGCATATGCCCCAGACGTGTCAGATCACATACTAGGTACGTGATCTGGCGTAGTGCGGCCTCCCTGTTGCCGTATAGCTACGGTGGGCGGTCGCTAAGCGGTTCGAATTGGATTTTGATAAACGGCTGCACAAAAATCATGCAAAACAATTTCAGTGACTACCATTTTATTCTCCAGGACCTCTGCTTTCAGAAAATAAACGTTTTGGGGGCTCCATTTTCTAACAAAGAAAAGCAGATTTTTTTTTTTACAAATTACAAAACTGCCTGGACAGCAAGTGGTTAGAGGCCATTAGATTCTACTCTATAATGAGGTGGGACTTGTCACAGAGCCATTGCCTGGCATTGGAAGCCGGAGGCGTTCATCAGAATAGCGGGATTGGTTGGGGAGAGGGAATGGAAGGGCGGAAGCGGATCTTCCAGGAAATGTAGAATATAGAACGCTGTGTGTTCGGGGAAAGCTGCATGCCATCTCTTCAGGGGTCTTTGTCAGCCGAGGCTCGTCCAATCAGAGCGGAGAAGCCCCTGTGGCCCGGCCCCCTCCTCCTCACACGCCCTGTGGTTGTAGGATTGGGAAGCAGAAGGAATATGGAGAGCCCGCTGTGTGGGAGAGGCTGAGTGACACTTTCCTGTGCTGGGGACACCCTCCGCTCTCTGTGCCCGGAGCCAGCAGGTAAGTGTGTGTGTGTTAGCGGGAGTATAGACAGCCCGGCCTGTACTGTATTACCAGCCACGTCTGCTGCTATTATTGTTATTAATATTCACATTGCGCTCTATGGGCTTCAACGTGGCTGCGCGCTCCTGTCTTCATTGAACTGCAACAAGTCAAACTTTATGTATTCATTAATGTCCATCTGTTTTGTTTACAATGATAATAGAGGCTCTAAAGACTAACCCTTTTAAAGCAGTATTAACCACTTGCTTACTGGGCACATATACCCCCCTCCTGCCCAGGTGAAATTTCAGCTTTCGGCACTGCGTCGCTTTAACTAACAATTGCGCGGTCGTGCGACGTGGCTCCCAAACAAAATTGACGTCCTTTTTTTTCCCCCACAAGTAGAGCTTTCTTTTGGTGGTATTTGATCGCATGTGCGGTTTTTATTTTTTGCGCTATAAACAAAAAAGTGCGACAATTTTGAAAAAAATACAATATTTTTTACTTCTTGCTATAATAAATATCCCAATTAAAAAAAAAAATATATTTTTTTTTCTCAGTTTAGGCCGATACGTATTCTTCTACATATTTTTGGTAAAAAAAAAAAAAAATCGCAATAAGCGACTGGTTTGCGCACAAGTTATAGCGCTTACAAAATAGGGGACAGAATTATTATTTATTATTTTTTAGTTTTACTAGAAATGGCGGCGATCTGCGATTTTTATTGGGACTGCGACGTTATGGCGGACACATCGGACACATTTTTGACACCATTCACATTTATACTGCGATCAGTGCTATACATATGCACTAATTACTGTATAAATGTGACTGGCATTGAAGGGGTTAACACTAGGGGGTGAGGAAGGGGTTAAATATGTTTCCTATAAAGTGTTCTAACTGTAGGTGAAGGGGGGGTTACTGGGGGGGTGACCGATCTGTGTCCCTTTGTACAAAGGACACAGATCGATCTCCTCTCCAGAGACAGGACGCTGTCTCTGTGTGAGCCGGCAATGAGAGATGATCTCATATGTTTACATATGAGATCATCTCTCATTGGCCGCACAGATCGCATCGCAAACGGCCACTCTGATTGGCCGTTCGCGGCGATCTGTAATTGGCTGTGTCCAAGGGACACGGCCAACACAGAGTTTCCCCGCTGCGCGCTCTGGAGCGCGCGCGGGGACCGCCCAAAGGGGCGGACGTCAATTGACGTCCTGTTGGCTTTTGGGATCCGCGCTATAGCCGTCAATTGACGGCAGGCGGATCCCAAGTGGTTAAAGCAAAAACATGTATTATATTAGATGGGCAATTCTTAGATGTGATGGCTGCATTCGTTTTCTTTTTCTTTCGCCAGATCCAGCCAGTGAGTCTATTGTTTTTCAGCAGAACAAGCATTCTGATGTATCAGCTTACAGGGAAGAGACAAACCATATACCACGGATGGGAGTTTACAATGATCAGCTTTTATGTAAAACCTTTATCCCAAAAGGAAACAACTGCTGTAACTGATTATAAAGTATTCGGCACCTTTCACACGGGGCGGAGCCGCTGAGCCAGGAGGTGATGGGTCCGTCTTCGCTCACTGTGCAGGGACGGACCTGTCAGAGCTCCGCTGTCCTCTATGGGAGGATCGGATGAAAACAGACAGCATGTCCATTTTCATCCGATCCGCTGGATGAACGTATCGCCGCCCGTCTGTTTTCAGTGGATCTTGTCGGATCGGGTGTCAGAGGACACCTCTTCGCTGATATCCGCCTGCCCATAAAAGTCAATGGGTGGCCCGCTCAGATCCGCTTGAAATACGGACAGGCAGATCTGAGCGGGTCTATCATGTGAAGGGGCCTTAGATGGAGTTCAGCTTCAATTTGTTAGTGTATTTAAATCTGCTAGTCTATCTAACACCCCCTCTCCCCAGACTGACTGTGCTTCTGTTACCTCTGTGCTCCTTCATCCAGAGTGGATACACTCTAATACAGGAAGTATATTACTGGCCAGGCTACCAGGTAAAGAGAAAAAAAAACGAAATAAAAAAAAAACTAAACAAATGCAGCTACCACATCGAATTTTTGGCTTTAGGTTTTATACCGCTTTAATGCATTCTCTGAATTTGAGTGATATTATTATTATTATTATTATTTTTTTTTTTTAAATAACAAACATGTTATAATTACCTTCTCTGTGTAATGGTTGTGCACAGAGAAACCCCGATCCTCTTCTTCTCGGGTCCCCTCCCACTGGTGTCCTTGGCTCCTCCCTCTTGACCAGTGCGCCCATTAGCAAGCCGCTTGCTATGGGGTTACTGGTGTCGAGAGGGAGCTCAGGTGAGTATTGAGGGGAGGGGAGGGGAGGAGCAGTAGCACACAGGTTTTTTTTTTTTTACCTTAACCACTTCCATACCAGGCACTTATGCACCTTCCTGCCCATGCCAATTTTTTGCTTTCAGCACTGTCGCAATTTGAATGACAATTGCGCGGTCATACAACACTGTACCCAAATGAAATTGTTATAATTTTGTTCCCACAAATAGAGCTTTCTTTTGGTGGTATTTGATCACCTCTGCGATTTTTATTTTTTGCGCAACAACTAAAAATAGACCGACATTTTTGAAAAAAATTAAAGCGGATGTGCCATGGGAAAATAATATTAAAAGCCAGCAGCTACAAATACTGCAGCTGCTGACTTTTAATATTGGGACACTTACCTGTCCTGGAATCCAGCGCCGATCGCAGCAGAGGATGAGCGATCGCTCGTCTCTCTGCTGCTCCCCCCGCCATCCACGCTGAGGGAACCAGGAAGTGAAGCGCTGCGGCTTCACTGCCCGGTTCCCTACGGCGCATGCGTGAGTCGCGCCGCGCCCGCCGATTGGCTCCCGCTGTGTGCTGGGAGCCGAGTGTTCCCAGCACACAACGGGGGGGCGACGGGATGTGACGGAATGCCTGTCTTTTGCCGGGCCGGAAGTGGGTGCAAATACCTGTCTTTAGACAGGTATCTGCACCCCCCTCCCCCCTGAAAGGTGTCAAATGTGACACCGGAGGGGGGGAGGGTTCCGATCAGCGGGACTCCACTTTAGGGTGGAGAACCGCTTTAAGTTTTTTAATTTTTTATGTAAATAAGTACGTTTTCTTCTTAAATTATGGGCACCGATGAGGTGACACTGATAGGCGGTGCTGGTATGCTGCACTGATGGCCACTCATAGGCGACACTGATGGGTACTTATGGGTGGCACATATGGGCACTGATAGGTGGGCACTGGGCATAGATGGGCACTAAGAGGTGACACTGATGGACACTGGGTGGCACTGATGGACACTGAGGGGTGGCACTGATGGCATTGCTGGGCATTATTCCAGCCAGTGCCCATGTTGCCAGTCAGTGCCCATTTGTGGGCACTGATTGGCATCAATTGTGTGTGTGTGTTTTTTTTTTCTTGCTCTATTGAGCACCGGGGGGCACTCCCTGGTGGTCCAGTGTTGGTATCCGAGGGAGGGGGCTGCGCTGATAAACAATCAGCGCGAACCCCCCCCTGTCAGGAGAGCCGCCAATCGGCTCTCCTCTACTCGCGTCTGTCAGACGCGAGTGAGGAAGAGCCGATCAACGGTTCTTCCTGTTTACGTCGTGATCAGCCGTGGTTGGCCACGGCTGATCACAAGGTAAAGAGTCTCCCCTGGAGGCTCTTTACCGAGATCAGAGATGCAGGGTGTCAGACTGACACCCTGCATCACCGATCGCTGCGCACCCCCACGGGCGTGCGCTGGCATGAAATCCTGCAGGACATCAATAGACGTCCAGTCAGGATTTCACAACCACTTCCCGGACGTCAATTGTCTATTGACCGGGCAGGAAGTGGTTAATGAATGAAGGTAAAAAATCTTTACAACCACTTACCCGAGTCCTCGCTCAATCTAGCGCTGTGCCCATCTGTCCTCTCTGCCTGCACTTAGGCTTTGCTGAGGCAGTGGGAGCCATTGGCTATATCATCTTGTGACAGGTGGGTGTGGCCGAGCCATGCTCTCTTTGTCTATGGATGCAGGCAGCATGGCTCAGGATTGAGCAAGAGCGAGTGCCCCCAAAGCAAGTAGGGGGAATTGCAGAAGAGCAGGAGCAGCCGCGGGGAACCTGAAAAGAGGTGGTTCGGGGATACTCTGTGCAATCACATACATGTACAAATCGGGTAACTATAATGTGTTTTGTTATTTAAGAAAATAAAAATAAATAACAATCACTTTAAACCCAAACGCAAATTTTATATTGCAGATTACCAGTTCTTAGATGCGGTGGCTCTATTCATAATTTTATTTTGTTTTTTATTTTTTTAAAAGCTTTCTTTCTTTTATGTTCATCTGGTAATCTGACCAGTAAGTCTGTTTTTCTTTTTTTTTTTTTTTTAACAGAACAAGTTCTCCTACAAATGTTTCAGAGACAAACAGTTTACCACTGACATGGGTGCTTACAATGATCAGCTTTTATTTTTGTAAAACCTTTATCCCAAAAGTAAAAAGCAAATAACTGCTATTAAA
Organism: Rana temporaria; assembly: GCF_905171775.1. Taxonomy (NCBI): domain Eukaryota; kingdom Metazoa; phylum Chordata; class Amphibia; order Anura; family Ranidae; genus Rana; species Rana temporaria. Next base: position 95,635,229 of record NC_053491.1, on the reverse strand, counting down.
GTGTTAAGCCGAACATGAATGGTTCGAACCATCTATGAGCAGGCTGAATGTACCCAAGTTGATCCATGGTTTGACTTGGGTACAACCAGTATGTCAGATCTTTGGCATGAGATTTTTGCCAGGGGCTATAGCTGCTAGCAATAATCACTGGGAGAACACAATAGCTTTGCAGGGGGGGTTGGATTCCCCCATTAACAGGGATTTTTTATTTATTTTTTTCTCTGTGGCCTGCCTTTGGCCCCTTTCGCACGGGGCGGATCAGTAATGATCCACCCCGTGAACCTCTGTTTGCTCAGCGAGGATCGCTCCGTTGATCCCCGCTGAGCCGGCGGATGACAGGGCGGTCCCCGCACACTGTGCAGGGACCGCTCTGTCTTTTCTCCGCTCTCCCCTATGGGTGGATTGGATGAACACAGAACATCTGTCCGTGTTCACCCGATCCGCAGACGGAAGGAAAAATAGGGTTTCATCCGCTGACACCCGCAATCTCATGGGGACCAATGTATGTCCCTTTTTCATCCGCATCTGTATATTTAACCCTTCTGGCACTTCCCTCCCCCAACTGACAATGCTTCTGTCTATAGGTGTCTTTGTGCTCTTTTATCCGGAGTGGAGGCACTTCCACGTTTAGACATGCCTTTAGATGTTGGATAAAAACCTGCAGTTGAAAAACTGAGAGGCAGACCCAATTGGACCATCTGTTGCTCTCTGTGGAGCGGCAGATGTCGCCGATGACATCCGATCCTGTCTGCTCAAAACGGATGCATTGGATGACAGTCGGGTGGAAATGGACAGGCGGTGCTTTTTTCCATCCAACAGCCCATAGAGGTGTCTGTGGCAGACACAGACCTGTCATCTGCATGCTCAGCGGGGATTGGATAGATCCCCTGCGCTGATCAGGCGGATCCACTGGTGGACTCCACCAGTGTGAAAGGGGACTTACAAAGAAAACAAATGCAGCCACCACATCTAAGAAGTGTTAAAAAGGACGTAAAGTCTTCCTCTTTAATTGTTCGTACAGGTAAGTCCTAGAATAAGGCTTACCTGTAGGTACTGTAAATATCTCCCAAACTTGCACAGTTTAGGAGATATTTACTATATACGATTCCGCTGACATCATCGACGCATGTGCACTGAAGGTACGGCCCGCTCTCTGCGTTTCTTCGGGGGGCCCGTGCCGGGCGGCTCCCGCGCGCATGCGTGGGAGTAACGTCTTTGCGGCTCCGGCCAATCACAGCGCCGGAGCCCATAAACCCAGAAGTAACTCTGGGAAAGATGTCGCGCCCTGTCAGTGGTATGCCGGCGCTGATTCAGGGCATTGTTCTAAGGTAAATATTTCATAATGAGCTAGTATGCGATGCATGCTAGCTCATTATGCCTTTACAACCTCTTTAAAGAGGAGTTCCACCTAAAAATTGAACTTCCTCTTAACCCACTCCTCGCCCCCTTACATGCCACATTTGGCATGTAATTTTTTTGGGGGGGGGAGTGGGGGCTTCAGGAGAAGGGGACTTCCTGTCCCACTTCCTCCTTCCGCCGAGGGGCTGGAAAGGCGATTAGCTTAATCGCCTTTTCAGAGCCCCTCCCTGTAGGCGAGCGCCTGTCCAATCGGACGGCGCCGCTCGCGCACTGCCGCTCGCGCATGCGCAGTGGGTGCCCGGCCGTGAAGCCGAAAGCTGTCACTGCTGGGTGCCCACACTAAGAATGAAGACGGCGAGGGGGGGCGAGGAGCGGAGCCCCGGCCGGCGCGTCGCTGGAGCCGTGGAGCAGGTAAGTGTCAGTTTATTAAAAGCCAGCAGCTACACTTTTTGTAGCTGCTGACTTTTAATAAACTTAAAAAAAAGTGGAAAACCTCTTTAAGCTGCAATATATGATATGTTTGCTTTTGGGTTTAATACTGCTCTAACATTCTTTGTATTCATTACAAGCACAGCGTTCAATAGAGAATGTCAGATGTTATACAAAGAATGTGGTTGCTAAAATGTTAGGGCTCACTCACACGGGCACAGAAGGCTGTTCACCAACAGAATTCAGGGTATTTCTGTAAACAAAGAGGTGGAGATGCTGGTGATGGTATTACCCATGTATAAGGCAATGGCCTTATTTGGACAATGACAAGAATCTCCCCAGGGATATGCAATTAGTGGACCTCCAGCTGTTGCAGAACTACAAGTCCCATGAGGCATAGCAAGACTCTGACAGCCAAAAGGAGGACACCCAGAGGCATGATGGGACTTGTAGTTTTGCAACAGCTGGTGGTCCGCTCATTGCTTATTCCTGTCCTAGACGGTAGCTGAATGTGCCAAGGATGAGTCTTTGGTTGTTCTGACACTGTCGGGTGCACAACTGACAGCGATTTAAGCTGGCCATAGACGGATTCAAATTTGGCCGGACAAATTTCGATCTGTGTAAGGGCAGACTGGTTGTACTGTATTAGATCGATGGATTGACTTTTTTCATGCGATAGCCGCCAGCAGTAATTATTGTATTCTGAGGGTGGGGAGGCCTTCCGTTGTCAAAATACAATCGCTCCACGGGAGGGATTCCCCCGAAAACACTGACTGTGTTGATGGGGAATCAAGTGATTTTCTTTTTACCCATGGTTGGTGGAAAGAGAATTGGTTAATATGTGGCCTGCCTTGGCAACCAGTGCTGCTGAACCTGCACGGAGTATGAACAGCCTTAGTGCCATGGCAGCGTTGCTCAGGTGTGAACAAAGCCTTTTTAGGCACAGAAATGGTGATCTTGGTTATCTTGCAACATCATCTTCTCGGCTCAATGCCTCACATTTCCATTGTGCCAAATATAGAAAAAAATTGTTTTCTGAAGAATTATCTATTTGGAGCAGATTGTGCGACTTTTTTTCAGTATGTCATATCTTTTGTTCCAGTTGCATCTCCCTTAAATTTGAACAATTATTTCTTGAATTGCCTAAATCACTATTGCGTGCACCAAATATTTGTGTCATTTCAATGGTTTACCAGGCCCATTGTCTTTCCCTATATACTTCTCACTTCCTCTGTTGTTCTCCTTTGATGATTGATGTCCTGTCTGCTTTCCTTTCTCTTATAGCTCCTAATGCTCTTAGACATGGATATCCTCTGTCTGCTGCTCCTTTTTCCTGCCATATGTCGTAAGTATCGGGTCCCCGCCATCAACAGTTTTGCAAACATGTGGCACTAGCTAGAATGTCCTCCAAACAGTTATTTGTGTTAGCAACTAAGTTTTCAAAAACACTACTACAAGATTGTGATTAATTGGAGATAATTAGACATACCTGTAATTGAATTTAATTTTAAAATGGTATTCTTGTTGACTAATAAAATAGTTTCCTTAAAATTTCACTAGGGCAAAAAAGTAAAGACCATTCATGTGTATGCTTTAACTTAAAGGGTAACTCCTCTATCGTTGGGGGGGGGATAGAAAAAAATAATGATATAGTGTATACAATCGCGACTCAAGTCATATTGCAATTGAATTATTATTATTTTTTTATTTTTTTTTATTACATTTTTATTTTTCAATCTGCAGCCACTCATTTTCTGTGAAATGCAATGCAATATGGCTACCTGAAGGTGTTCTGTACACAGATGGTATATGGAACGTCCTTCAGAACATCCGCTGACACCCATAATTTGTCCGCCTCCGCAAAGATCCGCATTTGCGGACGGAAGAAATCCTATTTTTCTTTCGTCTGCCGGATCGGATCGAATGAACACAGACATACGGTCCGTGTTCGTCCGATCCCCCAGCATAGTATTTACACCTTCCTCCCACCACCAACACATTATATACACCTCCCACCACCAGTACAGCATATGCACTCTATCCCACCACTAGCAAATATACACAATTTCTCCCTCCCACCAACTGCTCATTATATACACCTACCTTTAGCCACCACCAGCACATTTTATTTATATTCACTTGCCATCTGCGCTATATCCAAAAGATGGCTAAAGCGCAGTCGTCTTGTTCTAGGAGGGTGTCCATAGACATCCTCCCACAACCCCGCCTCCTGTGTGCCTCCTGCCCTGCGCATCGGGCATGCTCTGTGACCACAGTGTCCTTAGGACACAGCTGATCACAGATCAGAGTTAAGGGCCAATCACAGCGGCCCTTTACTATGTGATTAGATGTGTCTAATCGCAGCTGGTCACATGTAAACAGGCTTGCTGGTTATAGGCATTCCTTTCCTCCAATGCTGTTAACCGGCGTTGGAGGAAAGGAAGTTTTAATAAATAACCCAGTGGTGATTAAATACCACCAAAAGAAAGATCCTATTTGTGTAAAAAAAAAAAAAAAAAAAAAATTCAGATGGGTACAGTGTTTCATGACCCAGCAATTGTCATTAAAAGTGTGACAGTGCTGAAAGCTAAAAATTGCAATACCCACCATTTTATTCTCCAGGGACCTTGCTTCAGAAAATATATATTATTTGAGAATTCTAAGTAATTTTCTAGCAAACATTATTTTTTTTATTTTTACATGTATGTGAGAAATGTCAGAATTGGTCTGGTTTTGAAGTGGTCAAACAAGACCACATTGTGTATATATTTATTATTATAGTGAATGTCAGCGTGACCACCACCAGCATAGTACCCGGACCTCCCTCCTACCATTAGCACAGTATATACACCTCCCTTCTATCACCACCAGCACAATAATGTGTGTGTGTGTGTGTGTGTGTGTGTGTGTGTGATAGATAGATAGATAGATAGATAGATAGATAGATAGATAGATAGCTATATATCTATCTCCACTGTATACACACCACTCTCCCATCACATTATATACACCCTCCTTCCACCACCAGTACAGTATATACACCTCCCCTCATTTATTACTAGTACATTATATTGTCAAAAGTATTGGAATGCCTGCCTTTACACGCACATGAACTTTATTTTTCCAAATAACAATTTTTATTTTTTTCCGTAAAAGGTCAGTACAAAATATAGCAACGTTTCAAGTGTAAAAAAAGAAGTACAAAAGTTCAGCTTAAGGTGCTTACACAGTGATTTCACGATTATTCGTACGTTCAGTAACCTTTAAAACAACTGGACATCCAAGAAGAAGGAGAGAAGAAAAGGAAGAGGAGGGAGAGAGGAGGAAGAAGAAGAAAAAAAAAAATAAAGAGAAAAGAGGGGGGAGGGGGAGGCAGGCCACATGAACTTTAATGGCACCTCAGTCTTAGTCTGTAGGGTTCAATATTAAGTTGGCCCACCCTTTGCAGCTATAACAGCTTCAACGCTTATGGGAAGGATGTCCACATGATTTAGAAGTGTGTCTATGGGAATGTTTGACCATTCTTTGAAAAGTGCATTTGTAAGGTCAGGCTCTGATGTTGGACGAGAAGACCTAGCTCGCAGTCTCCACTATAATTCATCCCGAAAGTGTTCTATCGGGTTGAGGTCAGGACTCTGTGCAGACGAGTCAAGTTTCTTCAACCCAAACTCGCTCTTCCATGTCTTTATGGACCTTGCTTTGTGCACTGGTCCAAATCATTTGGTGGAGGGAGGATTATGGTGTGGGGTTGTTTTTCAGGGGTTGGGTTGGATCCTTGGTCCTAGTGAAGGGAACAGCATACCAAGACATTTTGGACAATTTCTTTTTTTGTCATTCAAGTTTTAAGTTTATTTTCAGAAAAAAAAATCAGTACAATGTAATGAACATCAATGAAAATTATTACAGTGTGGCATACAGTCAAAAACAACATGGTACATTAAGTTCATTTCCTGCCCTTCCATTCCACATTGAAACAAAGTACCATTAAAAAGTAAAAGAAATTGTGAATAACAAAAAAGAATAAATATATTGAAGAAAACAAAATCCAACCCAATTGTCCAACCCAACCCCCAGAGATACTATAATTCGTATAATCCAATCCAGACCCATGACATTTTAATAAATATAATAGATTGTTTGTTTAGATCTATAAGCAGGATAGATGCCTAGGGTAAACTCCACCCCCCGACACCCCTAATGGGATCCCTCTGTGCCCTAAGAGGCAGAATAACACCTATCATCCCCCCTCCCTTTTAATAGATAATAAGAATAACCCGATAACAAGAGGACAACTTCAAAACCATCCTCTATATAACATACCTAAGAGGGTTTAAGAAACCATTACAATTAGGTTCAATCAAACCATTTTAAAATAAAATGTAACATATGGGAAGAATAATAAAGAATATATATTATTCTTGTCAAAATAAAGGAAAAGAACAATATATGTATGCAAAACTTGTTCCTTATTCATATAATTAAAAAAAAAGAAACAACATAAACAAAATAATAAGAGAGAAGGAGAAATAATGATAGAGAAAAAAAAAAGACAGCATAATAAAAGATAGAAAGAGAAAGGAGTTGGAGAAGAGATAAAAGAAGGACAAAGAGCCTACCTGTCAAAAGTGCACATCAGTCCAAAGCGAAAGCTAATACTAAATCCGCAAGGTATATGAGATTCCCATAACTTTCAACCAAGGCTCCCATATTTCATTGAACTGGGTAAGTTTATCAAACATGGAGCCAATTCTTTTTTCTTGTGCCATTATCCATGTGACTTTTATTTTGGACAATTTCATGCTCCCAACTTTGTGGGATCAGTTTGTGGATGGCCCCTTCCTGTTCCAACACGAGTGTGCACAAAGCAAGGTCCTTAAAGGCATGGATAAGCGGGTTTGGGGTGTGGGAACTTGACTGGCCTGCACAGAATGCTGACCTCAACCCGATAGAACACCTTTGGGATGAATTGGCGACTGCGAGCCAGGCCTTGTCGAACATCAGTGCCTGACCTACAAATGTGATTCTGTAACCATGCTCACACATTTTCATAGACACACTCCTAAACCTTGTGGACAGCCTTCCCCGAAGAGATGGAGCTGTTATAGCTGCAAAGGGAGGGCCAACTCAATATTGAACCCATCATACTAAGACTTGGGATGACATTAAAGTTTATGTACGTGTAAAGGCAGGTGTCGCAATACTTTTGACAATATAGTGTACATTTCCCCCCACCCAACAGCATATTTTATACCCCTCCCCTCTCAACACCACCACTATATTATTTATAATCTCCTCCTCCTCCCACCATCACAGTATGTATGCCTCCCTCCTCCAGCACAGTATGCACACACACACACACACACACACTCCAGTTGCAGTTTATACACTTCCTCCCAGCATTTAGAAATAATGAAATATCCTGTGTGCCAAAATACAGCCGCTAGTGACTATGGCAGGATACATACAGTGGTGCGCTCCCCCTGCAGTGTCGCAGCATCGCTCAATGGGGTGCACCCTACATCATCCAAAGTGAAAAAACAAATAGAATATTATATATACGTACTTTAGATATTAGACATCTTTGTAGGTAATACAGTTTGTGTGGTTGTTGAAAAGTGCTAATTTTATTAGATGCATTTTATATTTAGAAGATGAAATATCCAGTATACAGTGAAGATACAAACGGTTAACCATTCTTTGCTCTGTTTTTCCTGCACATCTTTCCAGGAGCCATGGAAGTTCATGTCCCTGATCTTCCTGTCACTGGAATTTTAGATGAAGATGTCATCCTCCCCTGCTGGTTCACTCCCCCGGCTGGCTTCTCAGTGCAGAACCTCAGTTTGTTTTGGAAGTTAACAAGCTTGCAGCAAGTTCATGCTTTTACCCTTGGACAAGAGCAATTGGAAAACCAGGAACCAAACTTCATCAATCGTACACAGCTTTTTCTAAGGAAACTGCCAGAAGGCAATATGTCCCTTCTTCTACACAAGGTCCAGCTCTCTGATGAAGGCACCTATACATGCTTTGTAAATGTTGGAAACTACAGTTCAGCTGCTGTGAGTCTGCAGCTGGCAGGTAAGCATAATTGTAAAAAGGTTGTAAACCCTTACATATACCCAGTATAGTGAATGGCCTGAGGTTATACACAGAGATGAAAACAAATCCTCCTACATAAGTGGTACCTGTTATTCTGCAGGTATCTCTTCTCTACATCTGTTCAAAGTCCCAGAATTTATAAAGCTTGTCCGATTTCTCAAATAAACAGGGGGCATAGAGCTGAAAATACTCAATGAGGAAAGCTCTGAGAGTTGATTGGAGGAAAGGGACACCCCCCCCACCCCCCTCCACAGCACACAAACAGAGCTGAGGCTGTCAGTCAGCTGGAGATCCCTCCCCTGTCACCACTCTTCTCTTGGTGTCAGGAAAATTTGTCAGAAGTGATTCATGCTAAAAGCAGATGAACAAGCGGAAAGAAATGACACTTATGCCATGTACACGCGATCGGTTCATCCGATGAAAATGGACCGATGGATTTTTTTCATCAGATATCCCATGAAGCTGACTTTCATCAGTCTTGCCTACACACCATCAGTTAAAAACCCGATCGTGTCCAACACAGTGACGTAAAACACAACGACGTGCAGAGAAAAAATGAAGTTCAATGCTTCTGAGCATGCGTCGACTTGATTCTGAGCATGCGTGGATTTTTCACCGATGGGGGGGGGGGGGGAATCGATGGGGCCCACATATGATCGGTCCGTCCGATGAAAACGGTCCGTTTTTCGGATTGTGTGTACAGGCCATTAGTGACCATTTGCCGCACAATCACGTATATATTTTGTGATTTTGTTCAAGTGGTTATACCGGGGCCATGGCTGCAGCAGTTTCCAACTGGTGATTCCCTAACTTGTAAAAGTTATCTGAGAGGCTGAATAGTCGCTGGATCACTTTACCAGGCAACCACCATTTTTTTCTCTAGGGCCTCTGCTAAAAAAATGTATATATTATTTTTGGGAGTTCTAAGTAATTTTCTAGCAAAAAATACAGATTTTTACTTATAAGCAAAAGGTGTCAGAAAAGGCTGGTCCACAAGTGATTAATTGAGACAAGTACACACTACAGAGATATATGCTTTGTTCATATTTCATGTATGAGGTTTATAGCCTCTAGGGCTTGTTCACACAAAGTGATTTACTGTGAGCCCTGCTGGTCGTTTTTTTTTTTTTTTTTTTTTTCTTCAGCAGCATCCAGCGAGGGGATGTACAGGTATTGTGTGCATCCCTGTGCCGGTGTCCCAATAATATCTATTGGGACATTCGGCTGCATGGACAAAGCTGCTGTGTCCTAATATGGCATGTAGGTGAGTGCAGGTCCCTGAACAAACCCTGCACCCACACTTACCCGCATATCATATTAGGACACGGTGGCTTTGTCCGTGCAGCTGCACGTCCCAATAGAAATGAATGGGATTCCGGCACAGGGATGCACGCAACACCTGTGCATTCTCGTGCCAGGAAAACGCCGACCTGCACAAAGCCTGCAGTAAAGGGACCTGTGTGAATGAGCCATAACAATGTAAATCTAGCACCTGCTTTGTTAATTAGTGTAATAAATGAAGGATGTTTTTCTTAACAGCATCATTTACAAAGCCAATTTTACACCTGGAACCTAGCGAGGGCCTTAAACCTGGGGATCATGCAACAGTGACATGCCATACTTATCGTGGGTACCCAGAGGCCGAAATACTTTGGCAGGATGGAAAAGGACAAAACCTGACAGAAAACATCACAACTTCACAAGTGGCCAATGAAGAAGGCTTGTTCCACGTTCAGAGTTCTCTCCATGTCATCTTGGAGACCAGCGACACATACACTTGCTTGGTATACAATCCCATCCTGCAGGTGGTGACTCATGCCTCTCTGAGTGTGACAGGTCAGTATGGAATGTTACAGTCTTTTGCTCAGTGTAGCAGATATTCAGGCTTTTAGATTTAATAAGGTACAGATATTCATAATGTATTGCAGTTCTAAATTTCGTAGACTGTTTTAATCCTGAAACATCATCCAAAATTGTTATTTTGTGAATTATTTTGATCCCATTAGAACCTTTTTTATAAAACTGAACTTCACCTAATTTCTTTTTTTTCTAAGCCGACCAAAACATGGATTGGAATTCAGTCAGTTCAGCAGGGACTGGCCGAAATTTGATCCATGCTGATTGTACCCAAGTTGATCGATCAACTTGGGTACAATCAGCATGTCGGATTTTTCTACATACGGTTACTGCCAGCGGCTTTAGCTGCTAGCAGTATTCATTGTATTCTGCTGGCCAGGAATGTTCCCTGTGCCCTCTGCTGGCAGAATGCAATAGCGCAGCGGGAGGCTTTCCCCCTATCAGCAATGAGTCTGTGGATGGGGAAATCGAGCAGTGTTCTTTCCTTCCACCTATGATATGAGGAAGGATGGGTTGCTCTTTGTGTCCCTGCTGGGGAGACTTCCCCTTTTTCTGGTCCTAGTGACGATGCAGAAAATTAGTTTTTACAGAACACTGATATTTTGGTCTAATTTGGCCTTTTCAACCAGGGTGCCTTCAGTTTTCTTTAGGGGTGCTTTGGCAATTGCCCAAAAATTATATAAAAGCCAGTAGGTGGATCAAGTGTACCATTTTAGGCCCCTTTCGCACTTGTACGACTTCATGAAAACATACATGCTGTGAGGTAATCCCTTTTCCTGCCATAGTTGTTTCCAGTTCCTGTTTTCTTCCTGGTTGTTGTGACAGAAAATGTTTGCTACTCTATATTGCCACAGCAGTTGTCATTGCTGCAGTAGCAGTGCATGAGGAGGGAGAAGCGGAGCACAAGGACACAGACATTTATTTTTTTGGGCTGTTTGGAGCACATTGTTCCTGAGGGAATAACCAGGAAGTGAATGTGTGCTAGAAAAATGTGCTTGGGAAGGGCTACTATGTTGAAAGGATTGGGTGGGACAAGGGTCAAAAAGCTGCTTTTGCTTACAAAGTCGTACTGAAATTGTGTCTATATTATTCAGGTACGATTTGCATGCTACTTGAGGGTTTAACATTGAGGTCTATGGACATCAACTCACATGGAAGTTGGACCAAAGTAGTACAGGGACTACTTTGAAGTCAGCACGACTTAAAGTCGTGCCAATATGAATGGAAGTCATTGAAAATCATGGAGAATGACTTGTCATACGATTTTGCAGTCCAAAATCATGGGACAAGTCGTATAAGTGTGAAAGGGGACTTGGTTGCACAAAGCCACAGGTTTGCATTATGTGCATCTTCCAGCCTCCGGTATTGTAACAACCAATGATGTATCAGTCTTGTTTGTCCCTCTCCATCAGCGTTGTATACCCATTAGCTGAGTGAGGGAGAAGAGAAACATTGGAATAATAGTCAGTACCAGTGAGCAAAGGTGTGTTTTTAAAAATAAACAATTCCTACTTCAGGAACAATTACACTGTGTGTGTATGTGTATGTGTGTGTGTGTGTGTATGTATATGTATATGTATATGTGTGTGTGTGTGTATATATATATATATATATATATATATATATATATATAATATATATATATTATAAAAATTATAGGCCGGTATGAAAAAAATGCTGTAAATTAAAAATGCTTTCAGAAATAGAAGTGTTTAATAGTTTTTCAAGATGTAATGTAAATAAACAGAAGAGAAATCCAAATCAAATCACTATTTGGCGTGACCACCTTTGCCTTCAAAACAGCATAATTCCTTTGCGGTACACTTTCACACATTTTTTTTGAAGGAACTCGGCAGGTAGGTTGTTCCAAACATTTTGGAGCACTAACCATGTAGATGCAGGCTGCATCAAATCTTTGTCTTTTCCTTTAATCCCAGACAGACTCGATGTTCAAAACAGGGCTCTGTGGGGGAAAAGTCACACATTTTTGTACTGCTTTCCAGCCCTTCCGCAAGCAAACTGCCTCCTGCTACAGCCAATTTCACATTTTGACTCGTCAGCCCAGAGCACCTACTGCCATTTTTCTGTGTTTTCATGCATAGTTCAGTCACTTGGCCTTGTTTCCACGTTGGAAGTATGGAGTTTTGGTCACAATTCTTCCATGAAGATGACGTCTCCTGACAGTAGATGGGTGTACCTGGGTTCCACTGGTTTCCTCCAGTTCCCTGCTAATGGCACTGCTGAACATCTTCCAATGTCAAATGGAAGCAAGCATGATGTGCTTTTCATATGCTGTATGGCCAACTAAAACGTCCATGGTCCTCAACAGTGGCCGTTTCTTTGTGCTTCTTCAAAAGAGCCTGAACAGCACATCTTGAATCTGGGGTTGTCTACTTTGAAATCTTTGCCTGGTAGAGACCTTGCTGATGTAGTAGAACTACCTTGAGTCTTGTTCCTGTGCTCAGTCTTGCCATGGTGTATGTCATGTGACATTAAACTGTCTTCCACATTGTCACATGAGTAGCAGAGTGCGGCTGTTTAAAGGGGTTGTAAAGGTACAATTTTTTTTTTCCTAAATAGCTTCCTTTACCTTAGTGCAATCCTCCTTCACTTACCTCATCCTTCGATTTTTCTTTTAAATGTCCGTATTTTTTCTGAGAAATCCTCACTTCCTGTTCTTCTGTCTGTAACTCCACACAGTAATGCGAGGCTTTCTTCCTGGTGTGGAGTGTCATGCTCACCCCCTCCCTTGGACTACTGGAGAGTCAGGACGCTCTCTATGTTGTCCTGACTCTCCTGTAGTCCAAGGGAGGGGGCGAGCTGTTTCTGTTATTAAGTGTTTCGACCTACAGTGGATATAAAAAGTCTACACACCCCTGTTAAAATGTCAGGTTTTTGTGATGTAAATTAATGAGACAAAGATAAACCCTTTCAGAACTTTTTCCACCATTAATGTGACCTATAAACTGTACAACTCAATTTAAAAAACAAACTGAAAGCCTTTAAGGGGGGAGGGGAGTAAAAATAATATGGTTACATAAGTTTGCACACCCTCTTATAACTGGGGATGTAGATGTGTGCAGAATTATGCAATTGCATTAAAATTCATGTAAATAGGAGTCAGTACACACCTGCCATCATTTAACCACTTCCCGACGGCCGTACGACTTTGTACGGCCGCAGGGTGGTTCTACTTCTCTGACTGGCCATGTTTATACGGCCTGCGCGCGCAGCCAGCGGCGCGGGCGTGTCCGGCGGCGCGCGCGCTCGCCGCATCGCTGAGATGCCGATGCTAGTGCCTGGTGGCCGTGATGTCCGCCAGGCACTTGGGATCGGCGGCTACAGGGACAAGACGTGGAGCTCTGTGTGTAAACAGAGGTCCACGTCCTGTCAGGGGAGAGAGGAGACCGATCTGTGTCCCTTGTACATGGGGACATAGATCGGTCACCTCCCCCAGTCACCCCCCTTCCCCCACAGTTAGAACACAATTCAGGGTACACATTTAACCCCTTCCTCACCCCCTAGTGTTAACCCCTTCAATGCCAGTCACATTTATACAGTAATTGGTGCATATTTATAGCACTGATCGCTGTATAAATGTGAATGGCGTCAAAAGTGTCCGATGTCTCCGCCATAATGTCGCAGTCACGAAAAAAAATGCTGATCGCCGCCATAAGTAGTAAAAAAAAATAATAATAATTCTGTCCCCTATTTTGTAAGCCCAATAACTTTTGCGCAAACCAGACGCTTCTTGCGTTTTTTTTTTTTTTTTTTTTTTTACCAAAAATATGTAGAAGAATACGTATCGCCTAGATTGAGAATTTTTTTTTTTTTTAAATTGGGCTATTTATTACAGCAACAAGTAAAAAATATTGGTTTTTTTTTTTCAAAATTATCGCTCTATTTTTGTTTATAGCGCAAAAAATAAAAACCGCAGAGGCGATCAAATACCACCAAAAGAAAGCTCTATTTGTCGGGAAAAAAGGACGTCAATTTTGTTTGGGAGCCATGTCGCACGACCGCGCAATTGTCAGTTAAAGTGACGCAATGCCACAAGCTGAAATTTCATCTGGTCAGGAAGGGGTATATGTGCCCAGTAAGGAAGTGGTTAAAGTTCCTCTGATTAACCCCAAATAAAGTTCAGCTGTTCTAGTAGGTCTTTCCCGACATTTTCTTAGTCGCATCCTACAGCAAGAGCCATGATGCGCAGAGAGCTTCGAAAGCATCCGAGGGATCTCATTGTTAAAATGTATCGATCAGGAGAAGGTTACGAAAGAATTTCCAAGGCATTTAGATATACCATGGAACACGGTGAATAGTCGTCGTCATGTGGAGAAAATATGGTACAGTGACATTACCAAGAACTGGTCGTCCATCTAAAATTGATGAAAAGATGAGGTATGGGTCGGCTGCGAAATGAGGACATCGCGGGCTACGAAATGAGGACATCGCGGGCACCCTGGACAGGTAAGTGTCCTTATTTTAAAAGTCAGCAGCTGCAGTATTTATAGTTCCTGGCTTTTAATTATATATATATATATATATATATATATATATATATATATATATATATATATATATATATATATATATATATATATATATATATATATATATATATATATATATATATATATATATATATTTTTTTTTTTCAGCTGAACTCCGCTTTAATAAAGGTGTGTTTTTCTTTGGAATAATAAATCACCTCTAACGTTGGGTGTCCTATGTGTGTAGATGTTGCTGTGTTGTGTAAAACTGTTTTCGCTTTTTAAATTTTAGAATGGGGTGCCTCAAGATTGTGCAGAGTTTTAAAGAGCGTTTTTGTCTGAAAAAAGGTTGAGAAACACTGGTCTAACTGAACTTTTACCTTGCATCTACAGGGCAGCATCTCTCATTCCCACCGGTGGCTTTGTGGGTGACAGTGGGGCTTTGTGTCTGCCTCCTGGCTCTCCTTGTGGCTCTTGCCTGTGTATGTCGAAAACAGCTAAAACAGACCTGTGAGGAAGAACAAGAACAAGAGGAAGCAGGTAATAAACATAGGATTTGGCGGTATTATTTTCCATACCGGAGGTGATGATAGATTATCTAGGATGTTTAGAGGGAGAAACATAAAGCTGATAGATGTGCTGGAACTTCTGTAGGGGGGCAGACCAGCCCAAACACTAAACCTGTCACTGAATATTCAATTTCCTTCCTTCTAAGCAGGCAACATGGAGCAAGAATTAAATGGAGAATTGAAGACAGGTAAAATTGTTAAACTCCATCGGTGTATTGCGTTTCTCCGTTTTTAAAGTTGATTTGGTCTTCATTGTCATGTTAATAAGCCTTCCACTTTATACTTCAGTCAGATCTATTTTTCTAAATTCCTTTCTTCATGTACTTTGCATTGTATCTTTCTTTGGTGTAACCCATGTGCAACATATAAAATCCATTAACCCATGCTCGGCAGTTAAAAATCATCTTTCATTGAGCTGCCTTCAGTACTTTGTCAACTTCCTAGGCATTATTGGTATTTTCTTGTCTTCATTCCATCAATTTTTATGTTTTACAGCCATGCAGCCGTTAAAAGCCAGCTCAGCAGAAGGTAAGATGGTACAATCTTCGAACTGTTTGTTTATGTAGCAGACTGAATCATGCCTGATAAGGACTAACAAGAAATATGAACATAACAGTCCCATCACACATTTTGAACGTGTTTATTATTGGAATTTGCAACTGTCAAGTAAACGTGATTTAAAGTCCAATTAATCGCTCAGGTAAAATCAACTAAATGGCTTCCATGTGCAAAACAAAAGTGTTAGATGTCTTATGCCGCATACACACAGTCGGAATTTCGATGTGAGCTTTTGGCCTGGAAATTCCGACCGTGTGTAGGCTCCATCCGACTTTTTCTGTCGGAGTTTCCGACAGCAAAAATGTGAGAGCTGGTTCTCAATTTTTCAGATGGGAAAAGTTCTTGTTGGAAATTCCAATAGTCTGTATGCAATTCCGACGCGCAAAAAAAAATGCATGCACGGAATCGTCATAGTGTTCGTTGTAGTGTTGTACGCCACCGCGTTCTTGACAGTCGGAATTTTGTGTGACCGTGTGTATGCAACACAAGTTTGAGCCAACATTCCGTGGGAAAAAAATCCACTGTTTTCTTGTCGGAATTTCCAATTGTATGTACGCGGCATTACAGTTCTTTTTCATGGCAAAGGAACCACAGAGTAGATAAGCCTGACCCCTAACATCAACTGCAGAATGGGAGCCTTGCTGTCTATGGTAAAACGGTAATCTCTCGGCAGAGGCCCAACACCCCCTACTGAGTCATACCTATAGCTCTGCAGTCAACAAAGCTCATGCTCCCTGCTAACTGGAGCTCTAGTGCCACCTCTGAATCGAACCTTTGCAGAAATACCACTGTTTACACTCAGAGAGCAAAAATACCACTCTGCAGCTTTTGGTAGGGGAACGGCTTTTCCACTGGATCAGTAATGGAAAACCTTTTTGAGCCAAGTGCCTAAACTGCAAACTGCAGGTGTACAGAGTGACATGTCCGAAGTAATGTGACTGCGTCCGGTAATGTCTGATTCCCCAGGAGGAGGTCACACATGGTCTGCTACAGTAATGATACCCTTAGGAGTTTCCTCCCTAGCAGGTGCAGCACCCTCTCACCTGTGCACCTCGCTCTGAGCACTCTAGTAATCCTAATCCTCCAGGGGCAGCAGTGACATCAGCACTGCTCAGGGGTTGAGAGTTAGCGGGGGGACAGAGAGAGAGAGAGGGGGCGGGGTGTAAGAGAGATGTGGGGGGCTCTGAGAGAGGATTGTGATGGGGAGATGAGAGAGAAACCCCTAGCTCTGTCCCTAGCTGCAGTCCCTTCTCTGTTCCCCCCTATCCCAGTCTCTGTCTGCAGGTGGGTCTGTGTATGATTGTGCCTTCCATGACAATCTCAATGTGCTCTCTGCTCTGTTCCTTCCAGCAGCTCCCTCTTGCCCTGCCTGTCCTTGTGTTCCGGGTCCCCAGTCACCCTGTTCTCTGGGCCTTACCGTTGATGTTTTAGTGAAAAGGAGGTTTGAGGAGTCCACGCTCTGGAGGGAGTTGGAGATGCTGTGCCCGCTGCTCGTCTCTACGGGGGGTCAAGGAGGTGGTGAAGTTATTTTCTCCCTCCCATGGGGTCAGCCATATCTGTTCATATCCCCTGCAGAGGCTGCGGGGCTACCCACATGCAGATAGATTCCAGCACCTTGACCACCCAAAAGTGGAACTTCTGCTTTAAGCACTCCTCATCCCCTTAC
This sequence comes from Rana temporaria, assembly GCF_905171775.1. NCBI lineage: Eukaryota > Metazoa > Chordata > Amphibia > Anura > Ranidae > Rana > Rana temporaria. The sequence goes on along the minus strand of NC_053491.1, from coordinate 95,618,205 downwards.
ATGCCGCATTTGGCATGTAATTTTTTTGGGGGGACCTCGGTAGGAGTGAGACTTCCTGTCCCACTTCCTCCCGCCCAGGGAATGCCTTAGTGACTTATCCTCTCGCCTTAGGCGGCCCCTCCCTCTATGCGATCTTCTGGGACACGTGACAGGTCCCAGGTGATTGCCTGTCCACTCAGGGAGCGCAGCGTGCCCTACCATGAAGCCGAAAGCTGTCACAGCCGGGTGCCCACAGAGTGAATGGAGGCGCCGGTGGAGAGGGGAGGGGAGGGGAGGAGAGGAGCGTGGAGCAGGTAAGTGTCTGTTTATGTAGCTGCTGACTTTTAATAAACATAAAAAGGCTGGAACTCCACTTCAAGTCCAGTTTAGGTGCAATTTCAGGTAAAAATTTGCACCTGAACCGGTGAACAGTACCACACTGGACTCCCGCGGTTAAACCGCAGCCAAATATAGGTGAACTCAGCCTAAGGCATTGAATACAGATTATAAGTTGTGTGTGAAAAAAACATATATAATGTTTGCGGGTTCTGAGTAATTTTCTAACAAAAACTTCCAGAAAAGGCCCGGTATGGAAGTGGTTAATGTTTTTAAAACGTTTTTTTCTCTATGGAAAGTTTGTACTTCTATACTGTGCGTAAATGAGGGTAGCCATATTTGCTTATTATATAAGCAGACCTGCTTTTTATAGTGCTACACATTAGCTCAGATTTTCTGTCTCAATGCAAGTCTCGGCTCATTGTACATTGTTTTCAATGTGAATGATGATTCAGGTTTGGTAAACTGATTTAATTGAAAATTGAGCATTTGCTCACTCTAGTGGTTATTCTACAAATCTCTGTTTTTAATATACGTACACTTAAAAAATCTGAAAGCTACTTTAGGGCCGGTTCACACTGCTCCGATGCGGGAACCCTGCAAATCCATGCATGTTCCCGCATCGCATGTCTCCCAGCGGCAGTTCACACTGCCCTATGTGAACTGCTTGGAGTGTCAGTTAAAAGTTAATGACACCCCCCAAATTGGTTTGCATATGGCAGTGCGATCTACAAACTTGGATCGCATGGGTGTGAACACCCATGCGATCCGATTCCGCTGCGGACTAAAAAAGGGTCATATGCAAAAGTTTGATGCAAATTCAACCATACAATCTTTATGGCTGAAATCGCATCGCACAGAGATCGCATGTGATTTGCAGTGTGGTGCAAATTAAATCCGATCTCGGACATCGCACCAGTGGGAAAAAAAACATTTAGAAGGGAAATCAAAGGAAAAGCTAAGTAGGATAGCATAGCTGACTTGTCCATTTGAAATGCTAGATTTCTTGTCATGCAGATGCTTTGTCTTCAACACTTCCTAACGAGTATGACTGAGAATTCTAACTTTTCTCTGATACTCATGAAAGCAAGACCCAGCCAGGCAACCAGTGTGTTTAGGAGGTGGCCAGCAATGGCAGCCCCCATGCTTCTCTCATTGCAGGTATTATTTAATCAAAACAGCAAATATACATTTTAGAAAAAAAAAATTGTGTCTTTAAGCATCTTAAAGCATGTCTATTTCTGTTTTTACAGGTGAAGATACTTCTTCCTTAGAGTGAGCATGTTCATGTGAATCTGAGCAATTTCAGCATTTTGAGCTTTACCTAATACACACTGGACTCTGTGCTGGAAAATCAAAGGACTCTACAGATTTCACTAGGCATGCGGGACTTGCCTTCCTGTGATCTTGGTCCATTTTTTTTACAGGATTTTTATTTGAAGATGTTGTTATGGGCATGTGATGAATACTTTTAAACAGCTTTTCCACCTTCAACTAGATAGTTAAAAAGCGTTGAGCATGTCCCTCATGGGTAAGTGACAGGGGGTTCCCCACTGTTGTCCTCTGTCAATCAACTGTTTTGAAATGAACCTCTAAGTAGCTATGAGGCTGATGCTGTTTGGAGTTGATTAGCTTTTTTGGCACAATGCAGCCTGTTCTCATCTATTTGCTTTCATTGGGATACTAAGGCAAGGCCATGTCGGACCCAAAAACAGCTGAATTGCCCCAAGCAGTTGTAGCCTTAGAGTTGCTTCTTTGTTTCTCGGTACAATGTTTTTAATAGAAAAAATAGGAAAACATAACATAGTATATTTGTAAAACAAGTAATTCCTGTGCAGGGGACATACAATAAAGTAATATAGAGATTACAGAATAGTTACATACGTTTTGAATGTACAAGGCTATAGACCAGTGATGGCGAACCTTTTTGAGCCCGAGTGCCCAAACTCCAACACAAAACCTAATTTTTTTTTGAAGTGCCAACACTGCAATTAAACATGAATACCAAGGTTTTCGTTTAGAAAAATCAACTCGTACACTTGTCCAAACTAATTAACAGCTTTTGTTTTAAAAGAAAAACACAATAACAGAGCTTTCTATTAAACATTTTTTTTTTATTGAAAAAGATTCTCAACAACTGTACTTGTGCATGATACATTTGCAGATCGCAGGTAAAGATGCCTTTGCTGATCGCTGGTAAGGATGCCTTTGCTAGGCATTTTCAAAGATGGCTTTGCTGGGCATTTCCAAAGATGGCTTTGCTGGGCATTTTCAAAGATGACTTTGCTGGCCATTTTCAAAGATGACTTTGCTGGCCATTTTCAAAGATGACTTTGCTGGGCATTTCCAAAGATGGCTTTGCTGGGCATTTCCAAAGATGGCTTTGCTGGGCATTTCCAAAGATGGCTTTGCTGGGCATTTCCAAAGATGGCTTTGCTGGGCATTTCCAAAGATGGCTTTGCTGGGCATTTCCAATGATGGCTTTGCTGGGCATTTCCAAAGATGGCTTTGCTGGGCATTTCCAAAGATGGCTTTGCTGGGCATTTCCAAAGATGGCTTTGCTGGGCATTATTAAAGATGCCTTGGTAAGGCATCTTTAAAGATGCCATTGCTGGGCATTTTTAAAGATGCCTTGTCTGGGCATTGGTAAAGATTGGTAAAGATGCCTTGGCTGGGCATTAGATGCCTTGGCTGGGCATTGGTAAAGATGCATTTGCTTACACAAGGGATAGAGATCTACAATGCTGTGATGGGTACAGGCACAGTATACTTTGCATAGCTAAAAGACATTATTGAACATAAGCAGAGGATGAGTCTAATGATCTATTGCTGGGCATTATTAAAGATGCCTTGGCTGGGCATTGGTAAAGATGCCTTAGCTGGGCATTGGTAAAGATGCCTTGCCTGGGCATTATTAAAGATGCCATGACTGGGCATTTTTAAAGATGCCTTGGCTGGGCATTGGTAAAGATGCCTTGCCTGGGCATTATTAAAGATGCCATTGCTGGGCATTTTTAAAGATGCCTTGGCTGGGCATTGGTAAAGATGCCTTGCCTGGGCATTATTAAAGATGCCATTGCTGGGCATTTTTAAAGATGCCTTGGCTGGGCATTGGTAAAGATGCCTTGCCTGGGCATTATTAAAGATGCCATTGCTGGGCATTTTTAAAGATGCCTTGGCTGGGCATTGTTAAAGATGCCTTGCCTGGGCATTATTAAAGATGACATTGCTGGGCATTTTTAAAGATGCCTTGGCTGGGCATTGGTAAAGATGCCTTGTCTGGGCATTATTAAAGATGCCATTTGCTGGGCATTTTTAAAGATGCCTTGGCTGGGCATTGGTAAAGATGCCTTGCCTGGGCATTATTAAAGATGCCATTGCTGGGCATTTTTAAAGATGCCTTGGCTGGGCATTGGTAAAGATGCCTTGCCTGGGCATTATTAAAGATGCCATTGCTGGGCATTTTTAAAGATGCCTTGGCTGGGCATTGGTAAAGATGCCTTGCCTGGGCATTATTAAAGATGCCATTGCTGGGCATTTTTAAAGATGCCTTGGCTGGGCATTGGTAAAGATGCCATTGCTGGGCATTATTAAAGATGCCATTGCTGGGCATTTTTAAAGATGCCTTGGCTGGGCATTGGTAAAGATGCCTTGTCTGGGCATTGGTAAAGATGCCTTGGCTGGGCATTGGTAAAGATGCCTTGCCTGGGCATTATTAAAGATGCCATTGCTGGGCATTTTTAAAGATGCCTTGGCTGGGCATTGGTAAAGATGCCTTGCCTGGGCATTATTAAAGATGCCATTGCTGGGCATTTTTAAAGATGCCTTGGCTGGGCATTGGTAAAGATGCCTTGCCTGGGCATTATTAAAGATGCCATTGCTGGGCATTTTTAAAGATGCCTTGGCTGGGCATTGGTAAAGATGCCTTGTCTGGGCATTGGTAAAGATGCCTTGGCTGGGCATTGGTAAAGATGCCTTGGCTGGGCATTGGTAAAGATGCCTTGCCTGGGCATTGGTAAAGATGCCTTGCCTGGGCATTGGTAAAGATGCCTTGGCTGGGCATTGGTAAAGATGCCTTGGCTGGGCATTGGTAAAGATGCCTTGCCTGGGCATTATTAAAGATGCCATTGCTGGGCATTTTTAAAGATGCCTTGGCTGGGCATTGGTAAAGATGCCTTGCCTGGGCATTATTAAAGATGCCATTGCTGGGCATTTTTAAAGATGCCTTGGCTGGGCATTGGTAAAGATGCCTTGTCTGGGCATTGGTAAAGATGCCTTGGCTGGGCATTGGTAAAGATGCCTTGCCTGGGCATTATTAAAGATGCCATTGCTGGGCATTTTTAAAGATGCCTTGGCTGGGCATTGGTAAAGATGCCTTGCCTGGGCATTATTAAAGATGCCATTGCTGGGCATTTTTAAAGATGCCTTGGCTGGGCATTGGTAAAGATGCCTTGTCTGGGCATTGGTAAAGATGCCTTGGCTGGGCATTGGTAAAGATGCAATGACACATTTTTGTTTTTTTCATTTTAGCCCTTTGGATTCTTCTTTGCAATTCTTGTAGATTAGAATCTACAGCAGCTTCCAGACCCAGCAGAGCAGTGGGCATTTTTAAAGATACCTTGGCTGGGCATTTTTAAAGATGCCTTGGCTGGGCATTGGTAAAGATGCCTTGCCTGGGCATTATTAAAGATGCCATTGCTGGGCATTTTTAAAGATGCCTTGGCTGGGCATTGGTAAAGATGCCTTGCCTGGGCATTATTAAAGATGCCATTGCTGGGCATTTTTAAAGATGCCTTGGCTGGGCATTGGTAAAGATGCCTTGCCTGGGCATTATTAAAGATGCCATTGCTGGGCATTTTTAAAGATGCCTTGGCTGGGCATTGGTAAAGATGCCTTGTCTGGGCATTGGTAAAGATGCCTTGGCTGGGCATTGGTAAAGATGCAATGACACATTTTTGTTTTTTTCATTTTAGCCCTTTGGATTCTTCTTTGCAATTCTTGTAGATTAGAATCTACAGCAGCTTCCAGACCCAGCAGAGCAGTGGGCATTTTTAAAGATACCTTGGCTGGGCATTTTTAAAGATGCCTTGGCTGGGCATTGGTAAAGATGCCTTGCCTGGGCATTATTAAAGATGCCATTGCTGGGCATTTTTAAAGATGCCTTGGCTGGGCATTGGTAAAGATGCCTTGTCTGGGCATTGGTAAAGATGCCTTGGCTGGGCATTGGTAAAGATGCCTTGCCTGGGCATTATTAAAGATGCCATTGCTGGGCATTTTTAAAGATGCCTTGGCTGGGCATTGGTAAAGATGCCTTGCCTGGGCATTATTAAAGATGCCATTGCTGGGCATTTTTAAAGATGCCTTGGCTGGGCATTGGTAAAGATGCCTTGTCTGGGCATTGGTAAAGATGCCTTGGCTGGGCATTGGTAAAGATGCAATGACACATTTTTGTTTTTTTCATTTTAGCCCTTTGGATTCTTCTTTGCAATTCTTGTAGATTAGAATCTACAGCAGCTTCCAGACCCAGCAGAGCAGTGGGCATTTTTAAAGATACCTTGGCTGGGCATTTTTAAAGATGCCTTGGCTGGGCATTGGTAAAGATGCCTTGCCTGGGCATTATTAAAGATGCCATTGCTGGGCATTTTTAAAGATGCCTTGGCTGGGCATTGGTAAAGATGCCTTGCCTGGGCATTATTAAAGATGCCATTGCTGGGCATTTTTAAAGATGCCTTGGCTGGGCATTGGTAAAGATGCCTTGCCTGGGCATTATTAAAGATGCCATTGCTGGGCATTTTTAAAGATGCCTTGGCTGGGCATTGGTAAAGATGCCTTGCCTGGGCATTATTAAAGATGCCATTGCTGGGCATTTTTAAAGATGCCTTGGCTGGGCATTGGTAAAGATGCCTTGTCTGGGCATTGGTAAAGATGCCTTGGCTGGGCATTGGTAAAGATGCAATGACACATTTTCGTTTTTTTCATTTTAGCCCTTTGGATTCTTCTTTGCAATTCTTGTAGATTAGAATCTACAGCAGCTTCCAGACCCAGCAGAGCAGTGGGCATTTTTAAAGATACCTTGGCTGGGCATTTTTAAAGATGCCTTGGCTGGGCATTGGTAAAGATGCCTTGCCTGGGCATTATTAAAGATGCCATTGCTGGGCATTTTTAAAGATACCTTGGCTGGGCATTTTTAAAGATGCCTTGGCTGGGCATTGGTAAAGATGCCTTGCCTGGGCATTATTAAAGATGCCATTGCTGGGCATTTTTAAAGATGCCTTGGCTGGGCGTTGATAAAGATTTGGGATGCTTTTGCACAATTAATGTGATTTTTGCTGTTGTATGCATGCTGATAACTTGTCAAACCTTGGCTCATACTCCGTTAGTTTGAGAGCAACACATACAGCACTCAAATCATCTGTTAGTCTATTTCTGGCATCACATTTGATATAATTCAATGCTGAAAACAGCTGCTCACAAGCATAGGATGACCCAAACAAAGTAAGGAAAGCAATCCCAAGTGTTTTCATTGCCTTAAAATTATTTGGCAGAGAATTCCACACTTTAAGTATTTCATTTTCTGAACTAGCAACTGTGCTGTCTTTGGTCATCCCTTCACACTCCATCTTTTCAAGAGTGGCACGCAGGTCAGAGAATTTATTTTTCCAGATAGAGCTTTCTTGAAATTCCAGTAGCTCCATTTCCAAATTTTCTAAATCTAACCAGTGTAAGCAGGAAAGATCAAGTTCTTCAAATTTGGCTTTATCTGGAGAAGTAAGAAAACTCAGGGTTGTTTCCATCTTACGGAACTGTACAAATCTGTTGCCAAAATTCTCCTTTGCAACTGCTATAATGCTAGAAAATTCTTTGTAGATTTCTTGATGGTTTGGATTGTCTGTAAATGTTGTAGAATTTTCCAAATGCATTTTTAGATTGGGAAAATATTTCAGCTGCCCACTTTCAAGGTCTCTTTCAAAAACCTGCAGTTTTCTCTCAAATGTTCTGATATCACAAAACATTCTTTCTGCCGTTTTCCCTAAACCTTGCAGTTTTTTGTTCAGGACATTAAAGTGTATTGTAAAATCAGTAAAAAACATGAGATTGGTGAGCCAGGTCATATCAGTGAGCTGTGGATATTCCTGCCCCTTGTCATTCATAAACAGCCTAATTTCATCCAAACAGGCTACAAATCTCTCCAAGACCCGTCCTCTGCTTAGCCATCGTACATTATTGTACATAAGTAAAGTATTATACTGTGCCTGTACCTCATCAAGAAGTGCTTGAAACTGTCGAAAATTAAGAGCACGAGCCATGATGTAATTCACCATTTTTGTGACATCCTTGAGGATATCGTCTAATATTTTGCTGCTTTCCTTGGCACAAAGAGCTTCTTGATGTATAATACAATGAAATTGAATGACTGGGTGCTTTGCTTCTTTGACAAAAAACTGTATGAAACCAGATGTTACCCCCACCATGGAAGGTGCCCCGTCACTAGTAACTGAAACCACTTTTTCTGGCCTTATGTCTTGTGAGACAAAAGCCTCCATCACAGCATTGTAGATATCTATCCCTTGTGTTCTTCCAGGCAAAGACAACAGTTTCATGAGCTCCTCTCTCATGGTGTCACCAACAGCATAACGCAAAATTACTGCTAGCCTTGCATGATTATTTATGTCTGTGCTTTCATCCAAGCACATGGAGTAACAGGCTGCCTTTTGTAAGTCAGTGGTGAGCTGCTGACTAACATCACTTGCCATACGCAGGACTCTATCTTTAACAGTATTTCTGCTAAGTGGCATTTCAGAGATTCGTTGCTTAATTTTGTCCTTGTTTGGAAATTCATGAAAAAGGGAATTACTCACAGCCAACATGGCCGTTTTGATAAAATCGCCATCAGAGAGGGGCTTTCCATGTTTTGCTATGCACAGTGAAATTTCAAAGCTGGCATTTGCCAGATAATTTGTTTTAGAAAGATAGTTGCAAAAACTACGATACTGGCAGTGATATCTCTTCAATTTCCCATCAAGAAACTCTTTTCTTTCAGCTACACCAAGTTCTGCAACACTTTTGTGGTTGGTATCAAAATGACGTTTGACACTAGATGTGCGAGATACCACACTTTCACTACACAGAACACATAACGCTTTCCCATTGCGTTCAATCACTCCAAATGACTGTGTCCAGGTCTCTTGGAATGATCTTCCACTATCTGTTTTTAATTTTGCTTTTTTTGATGTACTCATTTTTGGTTGTTCATGTCTACAAAAAACACAAAATGTATAAAATAAGGATGGATGAAGCACCCAATACAAATCTATCCCTACCTACCTATACCAAAAATATTATTGCAACATTTCACAAAAAAGGTAGAACAACTCACGGTTTTGTAGACAGATATACATCGTCCAATATCCTGTGAAACAAGAAGTCGCGCTGTGCCGCTGCTGACACCGCTATGCTGGGTCTGGAAGCTGCTGTAGATTCTGAATTGCAAAGAAGAATCCCAAAGAGAGGGCTGTAATGAAAAAAAAAATATGTTTTCATTGTTGTCCATAGGGACACAGGAAACTACCATAGCCCGGGGGCCAGATGTGACCCTTAGCAACTTACGTTTCTGTAATGTAGACAGATATAAGCTCAAATCGTCCAATGTCCTGTGAAACAACAAGGCGTGCTGTGCCGCTGCTGACACCGCTCTGCTGGGTCTGAAAGCTGCTGTACATTCTACAAGATTTGCAAAGTAGAATCCCGGAGAGAGGGCTGTAATGAAAAAAAAAATATGTTTTCATTGTTGTCCATAGGGACACAGGAAACTACCGTAGCCCGGGGGCCAGATGTGACCCTTAGCAACTTACTTTTTTTAATGTAGACAGATATAAGCTCAAATCGTCCAATGTCCTGTGAAACAAGAAGTCGCGCTGTGCCGCTGCTGACACCGCTCTGCTGGGTCTGGAAGCTGCTGTAGATTCTACAAGAATTGCAAAGAAGAATCCAAAGGGCTAAAATGAAAAAAAAAAAAAAGTGTGTCATTGTTGTCCATAGGCCAGGACACAGGCCCAATAACAGCAATGATGGGGGTTATATGTTTGCAAATGACACCTATGCCCAATAACAGCAAACATATTACCTCCCTCATTGCTGTTTTTGGGCCTAGGTGTCATTTGCAAACATATTACCCCCCTCATTGCTGTTATTGGGCCTAGGTGTCATTTGCAAACATATTACCCCCCTCATTTGCAATGAGGGGGGTAATATGTTTGCAAAGGACACCTAGACCCAATAACAGCAATGAGGGGGGTAATATGTTTGCAAATGACACCTAGGCCCAATAACAGCAAACATATTACCCCCCTCATTGCTGTTATTGGGCCTGGGTGTCATTTGCAAACATATTACCCCCCTCATTGCTTTTATTGGGCCTAGGTGTCCTTTGCAAACATATTACCCCCCTCATTGCTGTTATTGGGCCTGGGTGTCATTTGCAAACATATTACCCCCCTCATTGCTTTTATTGGGCCTAGGTGTCCTTTGCAAACATATTACCCCCCTCATTGCTGTTATTGGGCCTGGGTGTCATTTGCAAACATATTACCCCCCTCATTGCTTTTATTGGGCCTAGGTGTCCTTTGCAAACATATTACCCCCCTCATTGCTGTTATTGGGCCTGGGTGTCATTTGCAAACATATTACCCCCCTCATTGCTTTTATTGGGCCTAGGTGTCCTTTGCAAACATATTACCCCCCTCATTGCTGTTATTGGGCCTGGGTGTCATTTGCAAACATATTACCCCCCTCATTGCAAATGACACCTATGCCCAATAACAGCAATGAGGGAGGTAATATGTTTGCAAATGACACCTATGCCCAATAACAGCAAACATATTACCTCCCTCATTGCTGTTTTTGGGCCTAGGTGTCATTTGCAAACATATTACCTCCCTCATTGCTGTTTTTGGGCCTAGGTGTCATTTGCAAACATATTACCTCCCTCATTGCTGTTATTGGGCATAGGTGTCATTTGCAATGAGGGGGGTAATATGTTTGCAAAGGACAACTAGACCCAATAACAGCAATGAGGGGGGTAATATGTTTGCAGAACAAAGTTTCCCAAGTCAGTCAGCAACTGTCAGAACACCCACCAGCGAGATTAGCTAAAGTAATTGTTCAGCAAAATTTTACATTTTAGATTGGGTGATGTTAGCAGGGCAACCCATAAAACGACCCAGGTATCCCATGTCTAAATACTATTCGAGTAATAAGTATTCTTACCTTTGTCTGCAGCTGAATCAAACTGCGCAATGAAGAAGATGGCTTCACGAGTCTTGCAGCTCTTTCCCGCCGTGCGTCTTCTCCTCATGCTCCCAGTCACGCCCAGCAGCACGTCAGGCAGTGGATGATCTGAGAGCTTTCATTGGGTAGCAAGCTAACACGTGACCTCCGGGCGCTCATTCTAAGTTACGCCCACTCGGACACGTCACCGCTAGCACAGGGTAGTGTGGGAAATGTAGTTTCTAGTTGCGGTTGACGATTTAATTTTTTTTTCTTTGACATTTCTGCATTGTCACCGCGTGCCCACCAAAACAGCTTGCCGTGCCGGGAGCGGCACGCGTGCCACGCGTTCGCCATCACTGCTATAGACCAACTTCATCCGGCTAATAATGTCGGAAGTAAAAGTGAATATCTGGGCTCGAGGACCCAGTGCTGAGTAAAAGGAGAGGTAACGGGACCCCATCCGCTGAAGGTATGAGAATCGTAGTCCCAGTGTGTGTGTGTGGGGGGGGGGGGGGCCTGAGAAGGTAAAAGGAGGAGAAGCAGGACTAGGAAGAGGAAAGAGGTTCCTTCAGGTTACATAACACACTATGGTGGCCAGTAGAGCCCATGCTAGTCAGGTGCTGCGTCGGAAGAGCATATAACCACCATGGGGCCCACACTTTGAGGAATTTGGAGTGAGAGTCTTGAAGGATACTGGTCATCTTCTCATCATTGGGGTGGTCTGGATTCTTTTTGCCTCTACAAACCGGATTGAGAGTTTCTTTCAGGATCTCTAAAAAGATATGTGCCCGATTTCTGCTGATAGGAAAATCTGGTGTCCCTGCGAAACGACACATGGGAAAAGTGTCGTCAAGAGGGCAAAGACCTTTGACCAGAACCCCACCAGTCAGGGGCATGACCACCAGATGTGGGTCTTGTCCCTTCTCTGGCAACAGCACCGAAAACATCTATGACTATATGACGGGTTCGAGAGGGCAATATGGGTTGGAAGCCAGTACCAGCAGAGGAGGACTTCATAGGCTGCCTCCAAGGTGACTGTGTTAAAGGAGCATTTGGCTACTCTTGACCAGGCCTTACTCAATTCCTCAAGATCTGTTGGGATTGCTAAATCGCTCTCCCATCTAGAAACCTAGCGAAGGAACATGGATGACCCGCCAGTATTCAATGAGGAATAGACCGCAGAAATGGTCCTGCGAGCTCCCGGGGGAATGTAGAAAGGTATGCTTGAAGGCTGTTGTATGGAACAGAAAGGATACGTTGTGCCAGAGGGCAACTATTCAGTTGCGGAGCTGCATGTAAGGGAAGAACTTTGAATGGGCAATTCGTGCATCTCATGGAGCAAGGGCCAGGATGGAAAAGAGTGAGATTCCAGAAAGTGATGGACCTGAGAAAATTTAGTGGGCAGGCCACCAAGAGAAGGCCTGGGGCTGTTCTAACCCCGGTGGTAGGAGAGGGAGACTGGAATACTGGACTGCTTCTTACCTAGTTTCAAACAGTGAATTGGTGACAGTTTAAGAGAGACCCCTGTAGAGAAAGGGATAGGAACTGCATGCAGGAGTTTCCACATTTTAGTTGCATGTGGAAAACCTCTTTATTAGTAATCTAGGGTATAATCCTGTTTACTTGCATTAGAAAAAGTCAGTATTGTGAACACTGTATTCATATATCTGTAGTTGAAATTATTACATTTGTCACAAGAATGAGTACATCCTCCCCTTTTTTTTTTTTTTTTTATTATTCACAGAAGCCAGCAACATGTCTTACCCTTTTAGTAAATGAACAAGTGATTGTAAATGGTCAGCATAAACAAATCAACATTTTGTATACTGTAAAGTCTTTTGTTTTGTTCCAAAAGTGTAATGTAAAATGTAAGTTACTGCTCCCAGTGTTTCTGCTGGTCCAGAATCCTGCATGGGAGCACACTGAAGGTGTTCTGTGACTAATAAGAAGCAATTCTGTGCCTTTACTATATTGCACAATACTATGGCAGTAAGGATTTAAATATTAATCTGCCAGGGAGCCAAAACTAGTTGGATTTTAGTGATATTTTATTTGTATGTTTTTTTTTTTTTTAATAAACTGCTTTACTTTAGTGGTCCATTGATTTGTGTTTTTGCCATGTTGGTAGCATCTCAGGGAAATATCTTGAAGTCCTAGGGAATTTATTCAAATCTGTCAAATTCTTCAATTTAAACTTGGGGTTTTGTGTTCAGTGTGGCAGGCAATTTTGTATCCTGGCCTAGGCCAACAAGGCCAAGGCCTAGGGCAGCACTTTGCAGGGGGGCAGCACCAAAAGAGTGTAAGCTGGCTTGCGCTACACTGTTAGTGTAGTGCCAGTCTTATGGGGCGGACTGGGCAGAGAGGCAAATTAGTCTCGCGGCCACACTGCTTCTGGTATGCAGGCGTCAAGCATCTGCAACTGTGGGGGAGGGTTGGTGCT